>NW_027070131.1:46768-63181 GCF_002906115.3 Quercus suber
ACACACACACACACACACACACACACACACATATATATATATATATATATTTAATATAACGGTAAATTCAAAATGGTACACCGATGTTGACCAGTATCGAAATATATTGTTCCACTGGTCAAACCGGTATAGCCTCCGGTTCGAGATTGACTCCCTTGCGTGTGATACGATTATAAACTGCCATGTGAAAAAATTATATAAAATATTCAAAATATGTTGAAGTAATAGCATGAAGCAATGTCGTGATAACATGAAGAGGTTTTTGTTCAATTAAAGTAATACGAAATTAATGGGATAATTTTTTTTTTTTTTTTTAATCTCAAAGGTATGAAGAATTTAGGCTATAGCATAATTGTCATAGAAATTAGTTGAAGCAACGAATTCATCATGAAAAGAGAAAATTTTAAATTGCACATAAATGTTCATTACACTTTTTCACTTAAAGTAAAGAGTGATTAAGGACAAAAGAACAACATAGGGGGTTTGTTGGGGATCCGCTTATTTTGTTGAAACTGAAAACCTTTTGCTGAAAATATTGTAGATAAAGGTAAAAGTTGGTTGAAATAGTACAGTAGAACTTATGAATAATACTAAAAAGTGTAGTAGGGCTCATGAATAGTAGCAAAAATATACTAGCTTTTTTAATCTAGAGGCAGTTGCAGACAAGACATATAAAAGAATTTTAATCCATTCCATATTATTGATATTTATTATGTAGTATAATAAGTTTTTTGTTTGCTTAATTATAGTTTTTGTTTATTTAATGCTTTGGAGTTAGCATAAGATATTTATGAAATCATTTTAATATTTGGTTGGCTTATGAAAATATCATAGAATTTTTATGATGTCATGTTTATGTTATTAGAGTATGATAATAGTCCATTAAACGAAATATCAATTTTAATATGATATTTACGTATTTTTCCCTGAAATATGCATATATTTTGAAATATTAAAATATTTCTATTAAAATATATTTTATTTCTCAACTTGCGATCATATTGAGGGCGTTTGGACTCAGCGTTTGCTGAGTCCACGTTTTGCGTTTTGCATTTTTTTTTTTTTTTTTTTTTTGGGGGAAAGTGAACAGTAAAATCACATGATTTTACTGTACAGGAGACAAAAACACTGTTCATGCACTGTTTGGCACTGTTCACACACTAAAAAATATTAAAAATGAGTCCCACGGTACTATTTACACATTTAAAAATTATTTTGTTACGGTATTTTTAGTTTTCAGTTTTCAGTTTCAGTTTCAATTTCAATTTCTAGATTGTAACTAGGAAACAAAGCCATGTACTTTATCTTAGATTGTATCTAGGACCAAAGCCATGTAATTTCCTATGATTGATTTAAATTCAATTTCAAATTAATAAAATGATTTCAATTATGGTTTTCTTATTTATCCCAATAATTAAATAAGTAGCGACTTCATTGTAAAGCCCTAAATCTAAAGGGAAAAATATAATCAGTCAAACCTTCATTTTGAGAGGCTCCATCTATTCACGTGGATTTGGCCCAACACCAAAAAAATGGGCTGGGGGCGCAGTCTCTCACAGTAACAAGTGGGCTAAAAGATGCCATGATTAAATCTGAAAATAATAAACATGTATACAATAACTAAACTGCACTTTATGAATTTAGCTTATAAACATATAGTATGGAACCTTAATAAAACCATAATATAAAATATGCAACGACAATCCAATCCCAAATTCAATATCACTCAGCATAGAGTGAACATTAAATACTATGATTGATTGAAAAAAAATTTCATTACTAGTGCTGTCTTGATAACTCTTACCAAACACTAATAATATGTCGTTATTCATTTAGCCACTAAATAATAATAACAAGGACTTAGCATAGAGGATATTGTAATATTTAGTCTAGTGTATACCATTTCCTAGAGTCATGTGTAGCCACATTTCATCTACTAATAAAAGTTTAATCTTGTAGTACCATGATACAAAAAACCCTTAGCATGGAATGCAAGGCTCGAGGCCAAGACGAGGTGTTTGCTCACACCACTATAAACCAGGAAGTTCAAACTTGTAGTACTATGAAATTAAACACCCTCCGCATGAAATACTAGGCTCGAGACCAAGACAAAGTGCCTACTTCACACTACTGTGAACCGGTAATGGAGGCTATGAGATTCAACCCTTCAATCTCTCTCCCACTAGAAATTTTAAAAGAAAGGTTTTTTATTTATAAAACATGTGTAATCTCATCACACAGCCTTGCACTTTATTAATGTTTTAACACTTATTGAAAATTAAAAATTCAATACGTTCGATAGGTCGAATCTTTTTCTCGATCGATCGAAAAATTGAAGATATTCATCACAAAGTCATTGCTTGATTTGATTGATTCTCAATTCCTGTTCGATCGGTCGAAAAGAACATTAGATCGATCGAAAGGAATTCTCGACTGATCGAGACTTGTGAAACTAAATTTTTCTAATAATCGTTTTTGACGTTTCACATGTACAAGACACAATGGGCTTATCTGTCAACTCTTGACAAGCCCAAAGTTATTATTAATTATATTTAATACCACTATATAAATATAATTGCACTCTAGGCCTTATTAATTAATTATATCCCAAGACTTTATTATCTAAACATTTAACCTCTTCATGAAAATATTCATAATAATACAAAGTCATAATGTATAACTGTTACTTTAAAAATTACTACCTCTTGATCCTTGAGTACCCAATTTAATCCTTTAAGTTATTCATATATATATTTATAAAATCCAATTTCATAAAATATAAACTTTAGTAACCAAAAATATTAAACTTATCTCAATGGAATATTTTACATCTCTATAAAAAGATTATGAATTCCATCTTGAGAATATGTGTTCTTTCAACATTATGTGTAGTTGCCCAACTTACTGAGATTTTGATTGTTAAATTATATCTCACTCCTGATATATCAAAGCAACCTACATTTGGAATGAATTCTTCCATTCCAAAGCCCAGAGGAAGAATAATTGGGTTCACTATTCTCTTAGGATTGAGATTTTATGTAAATAAAAGTCATGAGATTTATTATTCATTTGACAATCGTTAATAGAATAATAAATCTTACAACAGTCCAGTTCAATATGTTTTATATACTTAAAACATATTAAGATATTAACTAGAAATCTCTATTTCCATGATCAAGACAAATCATCTTAGTTGATATGTTGTAGTCTTCACAGATGAAATGCCCAATTTCATCACTAACTACGAACTAAGATTCTGAGTTTACAAAGAACTTGTGATTTACATCTTCTGTGACTAAATCACATAAATCACACACTATGCATATCAAGGACTATATGATAATGTGCAAATATTCATGTTACTATTATTTTATATAATAAAACAACTTTATTACTTATAACAAAATGTCATACATGGCATTATACAATAGGATTTTAGGGCACTAATCCTAACACATTGAATGTAAATGACTCTTTGAGATGAGATGAGATGAGATGAGATGAGATGAGAGATGAGAGTTGAGAGAGTAACTCAGTAAAGTGAAAGAAAGAAGTTGTTTTAGGGCTACATGTGGCTTATAAATTGACACTTTTACCCACCTGAGCTTAATTCCCTTGAATTGCTATAAGCCACCTATGTTAAAAACACAAAATACATTAAAAAAATAAAGGAAACAAGATCAAAAAATGGTTTTTGTAAAAAGTATTTGGAAACTTCAAGAGCTTCAACAAGAACACAAAACCAAGATGAATTTTTTTTTTTTTTTTTTTTTTTTTAAGTGTTTGGCTCCAAAATTCTTTTGTACCTCCTTAATTCTCTATTTCCTTTCTTCAACCCCTCAATCTCTTTCTATAGGCAGTGTTGTGATAGTGGAAAATTAAGTAAGTATATAAAGTATGAATTTGTGATTGGCATTGCTTTTTTTGTCACTGCCACCTTAGCAACAGCTCTTGGTTTCTCCTCTGTTGACCTTGTACTTGAGGCTAGGTTTTTTGTTTTTTGTTTTGTTTTGTTTTGTTTTTTTGGGGTTTCATTGATGGTGGGCTTTGATTTTTGTGAGATGGTGGTTGTTTTGGGTTTCTATTTTTTGTAGGTTGCTGGGTTTTCCTTGAATGGTCTTGAACCATTGAATGAAACTCTAGCTCAAATATATATAGCTTCCAACTCCATACAGTTTCATACCATCTCAAGAACCATGCTATTTCTATTGCTAACATTTTGCTCTTCTCAACCAGAGTGTTCTTGGGCAAAAGCTACACCATTTTAACAAATATGCTTTTAGATCTTGATTTTTTTTTTTTTTTTTTTGTGTTTTTAATGGTGAAATTATGAAGGTGGGTTACGGCATCCTAACGGAGCTAACCTTAAGTGGGCAAAGTGTCAACTTTTAAATTACAAATAGACAACTTAAATTTTAATCAAACCACAAATCAGTAAATTTTAATTTTCCTTTTTCTTTTTGATAGACCAAGAATGTATTGACCCCTTTGGTAACTTAATCAATTAATTAGCCAAGTGAAATTAATTAGATTCAAATACATGCAATAAGCGTGGTAGCACAAACAAATCACCAACTAAGTTATGTACAGCAGAAAATAAATTTGACACTGGTGATTTGTTTACGAATGGGGAAAACCACCGAGACAAAACTCTACCAGGTGAATTTAAGGTCACCACTCCCAAGAATCCACTATTATCAAAACATGTGGTTACAAGTAAAAAAAATCTTAGTACTTAACACCAACCTACAGTTGAACCCTTATCCCAATACCCAATTGGACTTGTAATGCAGCAGTAATCTCTCCTTTCAATGCACGAATCTCAGTATGTGACCAACCAATGATGCACAGATCCCATTATGTAACTAACACACCAACTTGAGTAAGATGTTGGCTGCAAAGTTCTTCAGTTCATCCAACAATAAAGATCAAGAAGCTCCTTGGTTACAAAACCCTTAACGCAAAGACGCAATAGCTTCTAAAGAGAATATAATGAACTAGGGCAAATTCTGTCTCTGGTCACAGTTTGCATGCACAATGACTTTGCATCAAGTTGCATTACCTTTGGCGGCCCTTAAAATAATCTTTATATATGTCTAGGGTTGTGAGAAAAGAAACCTTATACAAATACACATGGATATGCGTGAAATCAAATCTGAAAATCTGAATTTCGTAATTCTCAACAGATACAACTTCTGTCGAGCTTCATCATTAAACCGCTTCATCATTAAACCTCGATGGATATGGATCTATCGAGCTATCTGTCGAGCTTTAATGAACAGCACTTCTTTATTTGTTTCTCGGTAGATTTGCATGGCTTCAATACTAAACTTGAACTCTTGTTCCTTGAAGTACTAAACTCATCCTAGATCTACCAAATTACAAATAAAGTACGTTTTGTCAAAAGATTAACCAATTTACATAATATATGTCTCTAACAATATCCACATATATCCTAACACCTTTTTTTTGTTTTTTTTTTTTTTTAGAAGGATCTAAGATATCATTCAACAAACAAGAAAACAAATACAAAGCCCTTGGAGAGAGAGAGAGAGAGAGAGAGAGAGAGAGAGAAACAACAACAACAACAACAACAACAACAACAATAACAACAACAACCAGCAATAGCTTAGACCATAAACACTACTCCGCCTGAATAGCTCCCTCTGATCTCACTAGCTCAAACAAAAATTCTAGAATCTCCATTCTCCAAATGAAAGTTTCTCTAATTCTTCTAGCATGCTAAGCTAGTTCATGGGCTACTTTGTTGCTAGTCCTATTAATGTGTCTAATTTTTTACTCCTAAATACTGCATAAACTTTGCATAATGCTCTTCACAATGTGACCAACAGCTCCTCTAACATCATTTGCTTCAACAGCTTGGACAGTAAGGAAAGAGTCGCTTTCTATGATAACTCTCTCTAGGCCAAGCTTTTTTACCAACACACATCCCTGCTCCATTGCAATTGCCTCGGTTTCCTCGACAGAATATCTTCCTTGGAGGGGCATAGACATGGCTGCAAAAAATCTGCAATCATTATCTCGAACTATAATTCCAATTTCTGAGTGTCCATTGGCCAAAGGGATAGCACCATCCACATTAATGATATAGAAACCCACAGGAGGAGGTTCCCAATGATCCTTCTTGTCCATCTTGTGTTTAAAATCCAGCCCATTTGCTTCTTTGAAGTCTTCAATCATACAGATAGCAGCCCCCCAAATGAGAGCTTTTGAGGTTCCATTTGCCTCATAAAGCACATGGTTTCTATTGCACCAAATCCTCCAAGCCACTCCAAAAAATTTCTCTAAGTCCCTTTGGGTTTCTTGGTGCAGGATCTCAATAGCCAAATCTGGAATATTCATGTTGTTTCCCAATAGACTAATAGGACAATCATCCCACATCCTCCAAACATTACTAGAATGTTGCATTTTAGTATAGCATGATTAATAGATTCTACTTCATCATTACACAGCGGGCATATGGGATTGAGATAAGGTGCTAATAGTTTTAGTTGAAAATTAAATAATAAAAAAAAAAGCTAAAGATAAGTAAATATTAAAAGTTAAAAAATTAAAAGCTAAAGATAAGCAAATAATATGTGAATGGGATGGGATATTGCACCCGTTCCAAATCCAAGTCGTTGGAGTACAGTTTTTAACGAGTTTCTCTCCATTGTTTTGTCCATCCATGCTCCCTTGTGAAGTCGTGACAGACTCTACACAGTTGAAAACTTTGAACAAATGTTTTGGATTCTTCAAAGCTTTGTCTTTGTCTTCATCAGCACAGGCCACGTATTCCAGACTATAAGCCTTATTATTATTGGATTCTATATACATGTGAGACATATACACTAATATATATAATTAATGATAATTTCAAAATAGTACATTAGTAGTAATCACTAAGGTGATTATTGTGTTCAAGGAAATCTTTTTTGATTAAGGTGGAGCAATATCAAAAGGAAATAAAATTATTGGATGAAATTTGAGTCAAGATGAAAAGCCATGGAAAATTGCCTCAAATTGTTATTGTGATTTGGAAAGCTAATTTGGTTTTTTTTTGTAAGGTTGAATTTAATCAACCATCTTATTGGCTTTATTCCGTGTCAAATTTTCTTGTAATTTAGCAATTAGTAACCCTGTATTTAGGTGGGAATCATATAAGGGTAGTGAGTAAGAGAGTGTGAAGAAATGCTCAAAATTGTTCAAGGTTGTAGAGATTTGCGGCTGGGACTGGCGGGTGACTCGTGACTGGCAAGCCGCCAAATGCAGCACACAAGTGAAGCATGCGATAAGATGAACAGTCACGCCAGCTAGAGCACTACAGGACAAAAAGTCCAACCTGGCCGTTCTGTTATCTCACGGCTTGAACTCGCGACTCGGTCAAGTCGCAAGGCCAAGCCGCCAATCCACCTTGTTTGGGAAAAACTAACTCTTCGCATTCCTTTCTCACCCAAGTATAAATACCCCTTAAACCCACAAAATGTAGAGAGTTTCCAGAGAGAATTTTGAGAGAGAAACCCTAGAGAAAAGCAAGATTGATTCATTCACAAGACTCTTCAAATTCCTCTACTCTCACCCTCTCCATTGTTACATCCTTGAGAGGTTCTTACTCAAATCCTTTTCTCACCATACCCATATCTGTGAGAAGGCTTTTTGGTGCTTTGCGAAACAGTTAGGAAGGGACCAATGACTATTAGTTGATACTATGGGCTATAGCGGAATCCAGTAAGCTAAAGAAGAAATAGGTTCAGCGTAACCTCGTTGGAGCAAGAAGCTTGGAGGGTTTAGGTACATTGGGTAGATTAGGCTTGAAGGGTCTTTTGTTGTTCATGTATCTCAACTACATTCTTTAGTAGATTATTTACCGCTTGGAGGGCGGCGGAGAAGTTTTACGCCGAGGGCTTCGGTTTCCTCTTCGATAACACATCGTTGTGTTGTCCTTGTATTTGCATCTCTCTTCCCTTAATCTTTGCCATTTAATTTCTGCTGTGGATGTGTTTTTATTTGGTTTAGATTGTTTATCAATTCTATGTTTAGCTTATGTTCATGTTCTGCACATTTATTGTTTGATTATTAGCTTGAATTGGTAATTTGTTTTTGGGGGTCTAAACGTTCATAGTGTTTTCAATGCTATTTGAACATTCATTTTTTTTTTCTTTTGAAGAATGAAAAATTAATTTTTCCATTTCTAGGTTTATTTGGTGTGAAAGAAAAAACTATTCTTTAGAGTGGAAAGAACGCCTAATCCGCTAATCCTTGTCAAAAAAAGTAATGAGTTTTGTCCACTAATGAATAAAAATTGAAGTCTTATAAATTGATAGCATTGCAAAGAAATTGATGGCTTTGGCCAATGAAGATTCAACTAAATTGGAAACTTTAGCAATGTAGTAGAAAGAGAGAGAAAAAGATAAGGAAGAAGGTATGTGGTTGGTGGGGGCGTAGTTGCACTTTCAAAAGAGGTGTGGAAACGTAAGAGGCACGGGCTGAATCAACAATTCAAAAAATCAATCTAGTTTTTTCTTTGAATCGGAGAGATTACATTTTAGTGGGCATGGAGAAAAAAATATTTAGGCCCCACCGAACAAAAAAAAAAAATTAAAGTCACTTGTATTAAAATTTACAAATTGACAAAATAAAGAATGTGATTAAAACCATGTCAATATCAAAATAAAATTTTGAATTAGTTTTTTTGTTTAGTATTTACAAATATTAGAACAGCTTATCTAGTTTTTTATTAAAAGTTTTTTTCCCGCATAAATACTGTAAATAAAAGATAAAAGATAAAAGTTAAATAAAATAAAATAAACTAATTGATTTTTTCTGAAAATACCAAAGCAAAAAAGTAAAATGGAAAAGCCGATTAGGCATTTTAAGCAAACACATAAGAATGGAACCCACATAAGTTGTTGGCCGATTCATTCAACAATCAGATACCTTTACCCAAAAAAAATATAATAAAAAAAATCTTTTTGGCGGGACTCATGCCGAACAAGCTTGCTTTCAATCTTATTCCAAACACATGCTCTTTTTTTTTTTTTTTTTTTTTTTTTTTTTTTTGGAGAAGAATTCCAAACTTATACTTCAAAGTTGCAAATCAAACAAGTAATTGACCTTACTTTTTGTCCAAAAAATGAAAATGGGGCCTTCATGAGTGTTTGGCCAGTTCAACAATCTACTTGTGCACAAAAATCCCTTCTTCTTGCGGGACCCTCGTGAGACTCACTAGCTAGCTTTTAGTATTTTGCAAACGCATATTTAAAGCATTTACATTAGTCACAGTATACTAACATAAGAAGAAAATTAGGTTCACCACTGGGCCTAGTTGCCCAAGTGGTACCTAGTTTACCTTGAAACCGTTAGCTTGGGGGTTCGAGCCCCCGCAATAACCAATTACCCAGCAAAAAAAAAAAAAAAAAAAAATTAGGTTCATATAAACTTGTGCAAAATAGAACCATAGTTGCAGTTATTTACACAGTTACTGTTTATATGTATGTTATAATTTATTCTTCTCTCTCTCATCAAATATGCTTTCCAAACACAAATTTCCCCACACAGACTCAGCATCAAATACTTCACCAATACAAACCCATAGTCAAGACCAAACCCACAAAGAAAACCCACATCTTAGCCACTCTATTGCAACGAACATAGCCATTGCCACTACCAGAGCTTCAACAAACCTCCACTTCACTCCAAAGCCATCAAAAACATCAAGCCGCTATCACCAAAAATGAAGGAAGTTGTCACATTAGAGGGTGTATAATATAAAAAGTTGTCATATTTACACATTTTATCAAAAAACTACTTGCATCAGACATGCAAAAACTGTGTAAATATATATTGTCCCTACAATAATTATGTAAATTTACATTGGCACATTTATTTTGCATTTTTTTTTTATTCTTTTTTTACCAATCCCAAAAATGAAGGAAAAGAGTGAATGATTATTATTGTGTGTGAAGAAAGAAACAATTAAAAAAAAAAAAAAAAGACAAATTTATATTTTAATGAAATGTAGTTAAAATAGATAATCTGATATAAGGTATTTTGAAAAGTGAGTATGTAAAACAAAAAATAAGTTCTTATACTAAAATAGACAGAAATTTTTGCAAGAGTTGATGCGAATACTCTAAGGGGGTGTAGATACTCAATTTTGCACCAATAATTTAACCTTGGAAGGTGAGCAAAATAATCTGATAGGCCAAGAATATATTGATCCTTTTGGTAACTTAATCAATTAATTTAGTCAAGTGAAATTAATTAATTCAATTAGCATGCAATACGTGTGGCAACAGAAACAAATCACCAATTAACTAAATATGCAGCGGAAAATAAATGACACAATGATTTGTTTACGAATGGGGAAAACCTACGCGGCAAAAACCCTACCAGGTGATTTTAAGGTCACCACTCCCGAGAATCCACTATAATTACAACAAGCGGTTACACGTAAAGAAAACCAGTACTTTATACCAACCTACAATTGAACCCTTACCCCAATACCCAATTGGACTTGTTCTGTATTGACAATCTCTCCTTTTAATGTATGACTCCCAGTACGTGACTAACCAATAGATACGAAAATCCCAAAATGCGACTTAATCACCAACTTGAGAAAGATGTACCCCAATACCCAATTGGACTTGTTCTGTAGTGACAATCTCTCCTTTTAATGTATGGCTCCTAGTACGTGACTAACCAATAGATACGCAAATCCCAGAATGCGACTTAATCACCAACTTGAGAAAGATGTTGGCTGCAAAGTTCTTCAATTCATCACACGATGAAGATCAAGAAGATCCTTGGTCACAAAACTCTATGGTGTACAAATATAGCAGCTTCTTCAAGAGAATGATGAACTAGGGCAAATTCTGTCTCCAGTCACAATTTGAATGAATAAAACTTTTCTTCACACTTACGCAACCTTTGACGGTCCTTAAAATAATCTTTATACATGTTTAGAGTTGTGAGAAAAGAAAGCTCAAATATATACTTATGGATTGGATGATAATCAGAGCTGAAAATCTATTTGTCATAAATCTTGATAGATGCCCTATCTATCGAGCTGCTGGCGAGCCTTGAGCTAAAACAGCTTTTTAAGCCTCAATAGATACTAGCTGTCGAGTTTTAAAATCTAGCACTTCTTCACTTTTTTCTTGGATAGACTTGCATGAGTTTAACACTTAATCTTGATACATTGTTCCTTGAAGTATTAAACACATCCTAAATCTACCCAATTACAAGTAAAATGCGTTTTGTCAAATGATTAGCCAATTCCAATATGACATATGTTCCTAACATTAAATCACATATGTCCTAACATAATCATTCTAAGTACCAAAAATCATAATTGCATTTCATGCATTAAATCATTCATCACATATCATAGAAATAAGGGAGTGTAGACACTTAATTTTGCACCCATAATTTAACCTTGGAAGATGACCAAAATAATCATTCCAAGTACCCAAAAATCNTCAAACAAAAAATTTGCAAAAAATTGCATATGGAGATTGAGATTAGAAAAATAGAGAGTAGGAAAAAAAAAAAGAAAAAAAAAAAAAGCATACCAATGGCAAGACGATTGTAGGACAAAGACTAGGGGCGGTGCCACCTTAAGGCCAGGGACCACCCTGACTTGAATTTTTTTTTATATAATAATTTAAAATTTTTTATTTGTCTACCCTTCAACAAAAATTTGGGAACACCCTTAGTTTTTTTTATGCCAATAAAATTAAATTTTGCTCTATAATTTGTTCTACATTCAGTAGATAAATGATTGCTTGGTTGTGTACATTGAAAGAGATGTAACTTGTAGCATTAATAATGAGACTATCATGTACCAATTTCAAAATATGAAAACTCATAGAAGGCAATTGTCAACTTTATGTATTTGCGTGTTTTTTTATTGTTGTTGTTGTTGTCAATATATGAATTTCTCTTTTTATTAAATTGTATAATTTATGCTTCTAAAGGAACACCTTGAGAAAAATTACTGGACAGCACCAGAGAGAAGTTTGTCGTGACGGTTCAAGATTCTGGTTCCACAGTCTATCATCTTCCTCTCTTTAAACCTAGTTTTTTCTCTCCCTCCCAATTGAGCTGATTCACCTTGATAATTTTTGTGTGCTTCTCTTGTGATTTAAACGTTAGTTTATTAACACCAAACAAACAGAGGTATGTATTTGACAGGTGTGAATAGTTTAAGAAGTAAATTGGCCGATATAAAAGTTCAGGGGATGTTTTGGCCAGTGGTTGAAAGTTTAGGAGGTGTATTAACATTTTTCCCTATACTTAATAATAAAAATAATACTTAGTAAATGTACTTGTCTAGATACTATAAACTAAAAGATCAAGTTGCTAAGGCCACAAAATGGCCACGTTACCTGTACTTGACCTGATGGCATATCAAGATAAATATTTCAAGGGTAAATTCCTTAAACATACCCTGAGGTTTGGCTTAATGCCAACCAGGTCTAACACATGTCAAACCAAACCAATTTAGTCTCTAAAGCCAATTTAATCCTAGACACCGTTAGCCACGTTAGTTTCTCTCCCTTCTCTTCTCCGTTAGTCTCTTCTCTCTTCTTCTTCCCTCACTCTCTTTCTCCCTAACCTCATATTTGCCATAGCCACATGCAAACAACAACCCAATTCTACTCATACCAAAAGTCAGCCAACTTCACAACAATAAACACAAATCCAAAAAATCAAACCCACCACTGTAGTAAAACTACAACCATAACCGAACCTACCGTAGCAAAACTACCACCATAGTAGAACCCACAACCACCCCTACCCCCACCCCAACAACAAATCCAACCCCATATCAAAGCCTACCACCATCGAAAACCACCACTGACCATCATATCCAAAAAAACCCACAACAAATCAAAACCCATATCGAAACCCACAACCACTGGCCATAAAACTCAAACAACCGACAATAAACCCACCACATATCGGTACCCATAACCACCCTCAAAGCAAATCCACCACCATCAGAACCCACCACCACTGAAAACTCAAATCCAAAAAAACCGACAACAAATTGAAACCCACCACTGGCAACCCATAGCCAAGTCAAACCACTAGCCTGCACACCACTTCTTTTGCTTGAGAGAGAAGAGATTGCTAACCCAAACCACCAACCCATCAAGGGCTAATTTGGCCAAGGAAAAAAGAATGAAAAGAAAATAGAAGAAGCAAAGGAAAAAGAAAATAGAAAGAGAAAGAGAGGGAACCATCTTGGTTGTAGCTCGTAGTGACTATGGCTTGCCGGTGGTAGCCATGAGATTTTGGGGGATTAGAGTTTAGGGTTAGGGAGAGGATAAGATGAACGATCAAAGAAGAGAGAGTGTCGAGAGAGATGAGAGACTTAAATGACTAATAGACTTAAACGATGTGTAGGGACCAAATTGGTTAGTTTTGAAAAGTTTTGGACCTAGTTAGTCTTAGCCCAAACCTTAGTGTAGGTTAATGGAATTTACCTATATTTCAAAAGTCTTCAGCTTTTAAGTTTTCTTATTTGCTTATTATGTTAGTGCATGTAGTTGGTAGGTGAACAAAACAATAAAAGAAGCAGATGAGAAGAATAGGAAGCATACACAAATGATGAAGATGAAGATGCAGCAACAGCTAAGGAGAGGGGTTACGAACTTGAAAATAACTAAAAACATGGTGGTGAGTGGTAGAGACAACAAAGACCCATGTTTGACTTTTTTTTTTTGCTTCTTCCGATCCTGTATTGATTATCAGCCGAAATGTCTGATTTTCACCAGTACGTTTGGTATAGTCCAGTATTGGCCTGTATTTTGAGCGACACGATATGAAGGTGTTTCTATTCTGGTTGATTGACCGTTAGGATAAATACCGGACGTACCGGCCGGTACAATATGGTATTCACTCCTTTGGTAATTACAACTAAAGACATTAATAAAATTTCTTTTAGTGATTTGCACTAAACCCTAAAGTGCTCGGAAAGGAGGTGACGCAATGTAGAAATTTCTCTAGCACCTTTTCCTAGGATATTAAGTCCTCTTAATCTGGAGAGGATATCATCGAGCTTTTTTTTTTTTTTTTTTTTTATGTAGGATAGTTAATCCATCATGCTTCAATATGGTGAAAGCAGCTTGCAACTGTTGTGGCTGAATTGGTACAATTTATTATGCGAAAATGCCCAAAAAAACAGCCATTTTACTTGAAAAATAATACTTTTAATCATTCATTTTAACTTTGAATTTGATCGACAAACTATCGTTTTGAAGGGACTTCCATGATATTTTAGATAGATAAAATTTTATCTCAATCAGATGGTAGGATCAAAAAGTCAACTTTTTGACTAATCTCGGTTATTGTTTAGTCAATGTTGTCCAAACTTAGCCAAAAATGGCAAGTTCGAGATTTTGGACTCTTGGGTTATTAAAATGATTTGTTCCAACATCCGATCAGGATAAATAGGATTTTTTTTTTTCCATGTAGTTCCCTACTTTTGTTTTTTTTTTTTTTTTGAAAACATGTTTTTCAACCTTTTAGGGCTTAAACCAGTATTTTGACACACTAATCGAGACTAGACAAAATACGGCACTAGAAGACACAAAGCAATTCAAAGGAACATATATGCCTAAAGCTGAAATTAAATCAAAAAATCAACGTAAAGAGACAAATTATAACCACATTATCCAAATGTATCTCAATTCTCAAAATACCATACATAAGAGTAAAAAGTACCCAACAAACTACAATCAGATCCAACAAAATATAAAGAAAACAAAAGCAAACTCCCCTTGAATCTATGCAACTCTCCTTGCCACCATGCATATCCCGTAACTATAATCCTGAAATTGCTCTGAATCTCTCCCTCAAAACAAAGCCTTCTATGCACCACCATTTGCCCCTTTTGTCATGAAATGATAAAGGGACTCAAGTCAATGATCAATCATAATAAATAACATCCTCATGGAGTAGTTCTCAAATATCATGAACCATGAGGGAAAGAGAGTTTTGATCTTTTAGAGCTTTGAGATACTTTTCCCTTGCCTTTGGATTGTGCTAAAAAAGATTGACCATGCTTAGTAGTCATCAACAAATAAGTATATGTCCAAAAAACGAGCATAGACAAGACAAGAATAAGGACCAATCCCAAAATGTAAGGTGTATATGATATGCATGTACTAGCCTTTATGAATGAAAAGCAAGGAGCAAACACACAGAATCAAAATAGGCACAAACAAGCATGTAAGGCATGAAGGCAATGGCATGGTATAATAAGAGGAAATTGGCTACCAATTCAACGAGTGAGGGTTCACCAAATCACAAATCCACATATAACCCAATTCAATCAAGAAATTAGAAAAACAATGACAAACCCAACTAAAACTAACCAAAATCCAACCATGATTGATGCAATGTATGATTCAAAAATGAGAAAGATGGATTATGATTAGCTTAAGATGATGCTTGGAATGGAATTGAGTTGATTTTGAATGAATAAAAGCAAATTTGAATATTGGGAGTAAAAGGGGAGATAACAGATGAGTTGGACAACTGAAAGACAATTTAATTGTTTAAAATAATAGTTGGACACAATATTTGATTGTAGAAAATATTTTAATTTTTAACCAAAAAAAGAAAATATTTTAATTGCTAGGAAAAATAAAAACAAAAAAAGACGACAAAACAACAACAAAAAGACAAATTTTTCTTTCTTTCTTTCTTTTTAGGGCCATTTGGGTCACTTGATTTTTTAGAGTCATTAGAGCACTAGCATCCGGGGATGCCAAAAAAAATAAAAAAAAAATAAAAAAAAACCTATTTTGCATCCTCAAATAATACTTTATCTATTTTACCAACTCATTTTACAACTCACTTTATATCAAGGAAGTCAATACCGTACCGGAGATTATACCGGTTTGGTCAGCGGTACGATATATTTCGGATACCGGTTAATACCGGTGTACCGTTTCGGGTTTACTGCATTATATATAAATATTATATATTTAATAAAAGGGTAAAGTCTTAAAAAAAAAAAAAAAAAAAAAAAAAAAAAAACCAAATCCCCAATCTTTTTCCTCAACCCAGACCAAACAAAATCACCAATCACAAACAAAATAAAAGATCACCAATCATAAACAAGCACAACGTCAGTGAGTAAGCACAACCAGAAGCAAGCTCTCCGATCGCCAGTGTGGGTCTGAGGCTGAGAGAGTTGATCGACGGCTTGGGACGGTTGGTGGGTCTGAGGCTAAGAGAGTTGATCGATGGTGGATCTGAGCTGATCGACAGCTAGGGACGTTGACGATCGATGGCGACGACGTTGACGATCGGTGGATGGTGGATGGCAGTGACGTTGACAATCAGTGGATGGCGGATGGCGGATCGATCTGAGCTGATCAGGGGCGTTGACGTTGA
>NW_027070131.1:65769-104495 GCF_002906115.3 Quercus suber
CCCAATCCATATGTCATACCCAATATTTAGTAAATTGCCCTTTTAAAATATTCCTAATGTATTTGCAGAAATCACAAGATCAAAAAGACATTTACCTCCAACTCATTACATGCTTAAAATAGAGTCATACTCTATACTGTCCGAGACTGTGGAAAAGTATGAGTCCGGTGTTTTTGAAGCTGGCGGGCACAAATGGTGGACCCTACTGCTCTACCCACTTAATTATTTGTTCAATTAAAATATAAATGTTTTCTTTGTCAAGAGGTCTGTCTTCTTTTACAGGAGGTTGTCTCTCTATCCCAAAGGAAACAAAAAAATGAATGGAAGTGGTCATATCTCCCTTTACTTAGCAATTGTAGAGACAGAAAATCTTCCTCGTGGTTGGGAGATTTGTGTCAACTTCAAATTGCTCGTGTTTGATCAGATTCGGGACAAGTACTTGACCATTCATGGTTTGCTCTCTCATAATTGACGCAAATAAATATGCATGTATGTATAATGGTTTTGTAAATTTATTTTCTATATCATCTTTTGTCCAGATGCTGATGATAGTTCAATTAAAAGATTTCATGACATGAAGACTGAATGGGGCTTTACCAAATTTCTTCCCTTGGATACTTTCAATGATGTTTCTCATGGATACCTTGTCAATGATTGTTGCCTATTTGGTGTAGAGGTTTTTGTTCATAAACATAGTGGCAAACTGGAGTGTGTTTCCATTACAGAAAAACCTGCTAATTGTACTTTGACTTGGAAGATTGAAAAATTCTCGGCACTAGATGAAGAATCATATTCTCAAGAATTCACTGTTGCAGATTCACAATGGTATTTTTATTACTGGAAGTTGCACTTTTATTATTATTAAAAGGAAAGTTAATTTTTATGTTTATCAGCATTATTTTTAATTCCTTTTGCTGAATCCAGGAAGATACTGGTTTATCCCAAAGGAAATTCTAATGGAAAAGCCAAAGCGATATCTGTCTACCTCTGCTCATGTAATTGTCTTGTATCGGATCTCAAATATTTTGCAGAATTCAAACTGCGAATAAGGGACCAAATCAACAAAAATCATGTAGAAAACACAGGTAAATCAAATATTTTAATCATATTTTCATTTCAAATGTTGGGGAAATATAGGCTCCGGTGGGTTTTTTTTTTTCTCAATTTGCTTAATATTCTACCAGAGCTATGGTTAAACCTGAATTTCCACATTATGTATGTGTTTCCTGTTCTCCTTCACTTGTTTTGTTTCACTGTAAACTTTGTTTCGTTCTCTTTTTTCAGCTAAACATTGGTTTTCTAAATCATTGAAAGACTGGGGCTTTTCGCAATTTTTGCTACTAGAGAATCTCAATGATGCATCGAAGGGTTTTCTGGTGAATGACACTTTAATTGTGGAAGCAGAAATTATGGCTGTGTCCAACATTAAGCTGTTCGCATAGTGACGGTGCCTACTATTTTTCCTGGACCCGCATTTGGTAAGATAGGCAGTTTTTTTTTTTTTTTTTTTGGATACTGGGAGATTAGCCTTATTGCAGTTGTAGAGATAATATCAAATTTGGAATAACTTATATATTTGTCATGGTTATCGTAAATTGTGCATGTTATGTTAAATGAATGTTCTGACTAATCTCTTTAGCTCCTAGTGTTTTGCATGCATAAATAAATAAATATATATATATATATAGAAGGGTACCTATCAAAAATCATTTTTTTCTGCATCTTAACCAAAGCTTTGATAGAATGCCAGCCTAATGGTGGTGCAATTCTAATTTCTCTCTCTCTCTGCCTTATGGACCTTCTCTCTCCCTCTATCTCTTGTTCTCTCTCTCTTTTTTTATTTATTTATTTTTTTTGAATAGTAAACTTAGTGCATTTCATGCTTATAAAAATAGTCACATGTTGCCAATGCCATCCTAATGGCTGGATGCATTGTATCCAAGCCATGTTATTATTGTAGTCACTTTGGTTTTCCTGTTTAGCGGCAAAATTAAAAAAAAAAACATAATTGATATAATAACTCACTTAGTATAAAAATTCAAAAACTTATATAAGACACGTGACACAAAACTGAGAATTAAATTAAGAATTTAATTAGATTTTCTCTGAGTTTTACCTCTCTCTCTCTCTCTCTCTCTATATATATATATATATGGATGAAAGTTCCTCCAATTCAAATCACATGACATATTTTATAATTACATTAACGAGTGCTTAAGAAGAAGAGGCAAGTGTTTGTCCAAATAATAACACCACTTACTTCAAGTCAAGTCCCACACCTATGATCCATTTTGAAAGGAATTCAACCCCTGAATGTGAAAGAGTCTTGGGCTATATAATACGGTCCAAATACAGTGTAATGAATCATAGTGGGCCAAATTCCTTCTATAATTATTGATTCATTGGGTGTTATTTTTTGGCAAACAATATAGTATTTGTAAACACTAATTTGATATTTCAATTCGTGATAGATTGAGATCATTTTGAGAATACTAATGGAGCCAGTATAGTTTTATTTTGCAATTTTTCTAGAAAAGTGTAATTATTGATTCATTGTGTGTAATCTTTTTGGCAAACAATATACTATTTGTAAGCACTCATTAATATTTCAATTCATGGCAGATTGAGACATATTCATTTTTTGGTGTTTATGTAATGATATTAGTACATTACAAATTTGAATTACTCTGATGACAAAATTTATTTTCTATTTTTCTATGGGGATGTAAAAAATTGATAGTTTTTTTTTTTTTTTTTAAATAAAGAAATTGAAAAGCATTAGAGTTATTGCATAAAGTTCAATTCGGGCAAGAATTTCCTCATCCCTTTATTCCAATGCAAAAACAAAAAGTGCACCTTAAAATAATCCCATTTAAGTTAAAAATGAAGCCAAATTGAGAACTACAAAAACAAAAAGTTAACCTTTCACATTGTCATAGTTACAACAATATCTTGTTAATCATTGAACACTATCAAAAAAATTAATCAAATTGGGCACAAAGGTGTGGAAGAAAAATACTAGTTCCATTCTTATTATGTCACAAACCATTTTTTTAGTACTCATACATGAATAGTCACTTCAAGTGACATCCAACATTAACACTTGGACTTAAACAAAATCCTCTTATGCTTTGCAACTTTGTTCTTTTTGCTACCACTAGGGCCTTGGCCTTTCCCTTGTCCTTCTTGCTTCCACTAGCACTATTCTTCTCTGTATGAATTTGACTTGATTGTTGAGTACCCATACATGATTGCCAAGTACCCTATATAACAATACAACCACAATATCAATGCATTATTTTGAGGGAGTGACAATGGACATTCATCCATGACTGTGACACAAAATTAACAAGAAGATCAATAGAAAGAGCTTATTAAAAAAAGAAAAAGAACAATATAAAGAACACCTTGGTAATTGTTCCGTCAAAGCTAAACTCCCCATCCATTAGCTAAATTGTTCCCTCAAAGCTAGATATTTTTACTAGTCTACTTATTTAAATAAAACAATATAGATTAAAAAAAAATGGAAGAAGAAAACCTAGTAGGAAAAACTTCAAACAAAGTTAGACACACAACCAATAGCCCAGCAACAACACTTAAAACAACCCTCTTATATGTCACTGAAGTACAAACAACTACATTTGCAACCACACTACACAAATACAAGTACGACAGGGCAGTCAAACCCAAGCCTGAAAATTAAACCAAACCAAAAAATTGCAGAGAATAATGATGTTAAGAAACAATAGAAAAAAACTTCAGCTTGGCTAAATCCTATTCCTAGGCAATGTCTACACAAGTGAATCCAATGAGAATAGTAATGCCACGTTCAAAGAGTTTGTGAAGGACATGAACAAGATGAACTCAAATGGCAAATCATTTGAAGGTTTCTGCATTAAAGGCTTCCAAAAGGTGTTGGAACCATTTCGAAGAAGAAAAATTGAAAAAGAAAATGTCACAGTTTAAACAACTAAATGTAATATAACCACAGCTTTTTAAAATTTTCTTATGAAATTTCTAATTTCAATTAGTTTATATGAAAGTACACATAAACCCGGCCATGAAAATTATTTTCAAGTAATTGCAAACCCATCTAAAATCCTACCAAACAATGAAAACCCATTAGAACACTGGTCATATCTCTCTTAGGAAATTCATCAAACAATTGTATAGCATACTCAAAACCAGTTTTGATCAAATGGAAATTTCACCATAGCCAACTCTACCCAATCCACCACAGGTCTTGAAACACTTGGATAAGTGTAAAGTGTAACGGATAAGCCCAAAAATTAAATAAATAAAAAATACAAAAATTCGCACATGGTTGAGATTAGAAAAACAGAGAGTAGGGAAAAAAAAGTGTACCGATGCCAAGACAAGGTATTGATTTGATAGGTGTGAACAATTTAAGGAGTAAATTAGCCAATATAAAAGTTCAGGGGGTCTTGTGGCCAATGGTTGAAAGTTTAGGGGGTGAATGAGCATTTTTCCCTATACTTAATACCAAAAAGGGGTAATTACAGTAAACTGAACCGTGGTTTGGCCTAAATTCATGTTGCCTACCTGAGGTTTGTACCGTTAACCTTCAGTAACTCACCTCTCAATTTGCCGTTAAAAAAACACATTTTTAGACAAAAATAAACATAACTTTGAATCAAAAGGATAGGGTTTGAAATTTTTTCAAAAATGGATGAACATTGAAAATGAAATTTCAAACCAATACAAATAAGCACTTTGCCTTCTTCCTGTAAAACAAAATTATACATAAGCAGAAAAGTTTCAACTTTCCATCATCAATCATCAATCCCTTGCATCCAAGCATTTAAGAATTTATTTTCAAGGGAGATGCTCTATTCATCATCAATCTAGTACAAGGGGAGGATTTTTGCACTTCTCACTTGATAATATCATTAAATTAAGATTGAGAAGCTTTAGCTATTTTTGTTTCAACCATATCGAAAGGAATTGAAACTATGTTGCTCATGACTAAGAAAGCCAAGAATGTTGACATCTGGTTTAGCTGGATGATGTCCTAGTTGAAATGGAATATGATGTAATTTGTGGTATTTCATTGTAGTTCTAATGAAACACAATACCCACCAATAAAAAATTAAAAAAAGATCTCACTTAATGGTTAGATCTACCAATTTGAGCTAAAAATTTCCACTAGAGGTTACCAATTTCATTAGAATACAAACCAATCTCAACCACAGTCACAACTTCACTAGATTCTTCAAAGCGGCAAAGAGGCCGTGTCTTTTCCCGAGACCCAGTGGCACCAAATCCAACACCACCACTCCCACAGCACCCTCAAGCCAACAAACCAAACCCCCGCGCATGCGTTCAACCAAACACAAACAAACAATTTTCTAAAAAAAAAAAAAAAAGACACAAACAAACACTACCACGCCATCACTGTCAGCTTGTCACCATTCACTCCAAATGAACAAAAACCCAATAAAAGAATTGAGGAATTGCCTGTATGAACAAACTCCCAAATCACGAGCAGCTGGACAAGTACAGGCTCCAATAATAACCAATAGCATAACACAAAGTATAAAAGTTTTTATATATTAAATTATTTGTTGGTTTGGTTATTCTGTTTTTACTTTTGTTCTTCTTTAAATTACACTACATTTAATTTGTTTTCCTCTTTTGAAATGGAGTTACGGTGGTGGTTGAGTAGTGTTACATTTAATAACACTTTATCTTAAAAAGGCTTATATTATTAAGTGGCTTCAAGCCAACAGCATCTACCACCTTACATAGTTCTCATTCTCAAAAAATTCTTTCATAGTTCTATTACAATACAATTGAGGACCAACTTATATTACAACCCATCAAGAAGACTCAATCTTATCATTCCAACATTCTCACTTGAGCCAAAACATGAAAACAACATAATTAAAAAAAAAAAAAACCATGATAGAATTAGTGCAATTTTGCACTTTCTCTCTTGCTCTAAAGCTCTCACTACTATCTCCTTGGCTTGAACAGAGGAAGCTCGAAACTTTCTCTCCCTCTCAGTGGCTTTTGCTACCCTGTGTTGAGTAATTTCTACCATTTGGGTAGCTTCTGCTGCTGCTGCTTGGGTAGCTTCTCTTTCCCTTTCATGTGCAAGTTGCAGCTCACTCCGCAGTAAATCCAACTTTTGTTGCACCAAATGGGCAGCTTCATTCCCATGCATACAAGTGGGATTATTAATCCATTTAAAGAAAGGGCACTTGGGACTAACTTGTTCATAAATTGAGTTGAACACATCACATTCCAATTACACGTGAATCAACTAGATTATGTAAAAAGTATACTTACCTTATATCAGCTACAACCCAGAAACCTTCTCCCAAAATTATCCACTATCAGACTTGTTCTCAACACACAAGTCTCATTTTTACACATATGCCCACTTGAACTTGAGTAATTTCCACTTGAAGAAGACATCTATTATCAACTTCCTGTGAATCAAAGCTACCATCAAAACTTGAAACCCCAGCTCAGAACCATAAAGTAGAATTGTCGTACCTGGTAATGATCTATCTTCGAATATTCAATGCCTCAAGAAAACTCAAAGTCAAAACCTCATCCTCACACAAAAGCACGATCAGGAAAATCAAAATCCCAGCTCAGTTACAGGGGTTTTCACATTCCTAGGACTCGTGAGGAAAAGAGAGTGAGTTCGTGTTGTTTAATCAGTTTTATGTTCTAATTTGGAATAAAAAGGTGTTTGTCTAACGTCTGAGGGTAAGGTGGGCAACGGGGGAGTAACGAATTGAAGTTCAGGTGGGCAAAATGACAAGTTTTGAATCACAGGTAGGCAAAGTGCAAACGGTCCAAACCTCAGGTGGGTTTACAATAATTATCCCTTAAATTTAACAAAACCCTTACTTTTGACCTTAGTTTCTCTTGTCTTTTTAGGTTTTTTTTTGTTTGGAGAGGAGAGATATATAAAAAAGTAACCAAAGATACATTTTTATCCTCATTTGTAATAGAGGTGGGTTATGGAAATCTAATGGTGCAAACCTCAAGTGGGCAAAGTGACACTTTTCAAATAACGGGTAAGCAACGTGAATTTGGGCCAAACCACAGGTGGGTTTACCCTAATTACCCCTAATGAAAATAATACTTATTAAATGTACTTGCCTAGATATTAGAAACTAAAAGATCAAGGTGCTGAGGCCACAAAATGGCCACATTACCTATACTTGACCTAATGGCTTATCAAGATAAATTTTTAAAGGGTAAATTCCATAAACATACCTTGAGGTTTAGCTTAATGCCAACCAAGTCCAACACATGTCAAACCAAACCAATTTGGTACCTAAAGCCAATTTAATCCTAAACACCGTTAGCCACGTTAGTTTCTCTCCCTTCTCTTCTCTGTTAGTCTCTTCTCTCTTCTCCTTCCCTCATTCTCTTTCTCCCTAACCTCAGATTTGCCATAGCCACATGCAAACAACAATCCAATTCTACTTATACCAAAACTCAGCCAACTCCACAACAAAAACCCTAAATCCAAACTATCAAACCCACCACCGTAGCAAAACTAAAACCATAGTTGAACCCACCATAGCAAAACTACCACCATAGCAGAACCCACAACCACCCCCACCCCCACCCCCACTTGAACAACAAATCCATCCCCATATCAAAGCCTACCACCACTGAAAACCACCAGTGACCATAATATCCAAACAACCCATAACAAATCCAAACCCATATCAAAACTCACAACCACTGGCCACAAAACCCAAATAACCAACAACAAACCCACCACATATCAGTACCCATAACCACCCCTAAAGCAAAACCACCATCATCAGAACCCACCACTATTGAAAACCCAAATCCAAAAAAACCCACAGCAAATCAAAACCCACCACTGGCAACCCACAGCCAAGCCAAACCACCAGCCCGCACACACCACTTCCTTTGCTTGAGAGAGAAGAGATAGCTGACCCAAACCACCAACCCATCAAGGGTTAATTTGGCCAAGGAAAAAAAAAAGAAAAGAAAATAAAACAAGCAAAGGAAAAAGAAAATAGAAAGAGAAAGTTATAGAGAGAACCATCTTGGTTGTAGCTTGCAGCGACTATAGCTTGCCAACGGTAGCCATGAGATTTTGGGGGACTGGAGTTTAGGGTTAGGGAGAGGATGAGAAAAGGTTGAGATGTGAGATCAGAGAAGAGAGAGATGAGAGAGATAAGAGACTTAAATGACTAACGGACTTAAACGGCGTGTAGGGACCAAATTGGGCTTAAGAATGAAATTGGTTAGTTTTGAAAAGTTATGGACCTTGTTGATATTAACCTAAATCTCAGGGTAGGTTAATAGAATTTAGCCATATTTCTAAATTCTTCAACTTTTAAGTTTTCTTATTTACTTATTATGTTAGTGCACACAGTTGGCATGTGAACAAAACAATAAAAGAAGCAGATGAGAAGAGTAGGAAGTAAACACAAATGATGAAGATGAAGACGTAGTAGCAGCTGGGGAGAGGGTGATCACCGACTTGAAAATAACCAGAGACATGGTGGTGAGTGGTAGAGACGAAAAAGACCCATGTTTGACTTTTTTTTACTTTTTCCTGTCTGGTATTGATTTTCAGCCGAAACGTCTGATTTTCAGTGGTACATTTGGTATAGTTCGGTACTAGTTGGTATTTTGAGCAGCACGATATAGAGGTGTTTCTATTCCAGTTGACTAACCGGTAGGATAAATACTGGTTGTACTGGCCAATACGGTATGGTATTCACTCCTCTGGTAATTACACCTAAAGATATTAATAAAATTTCTTTTAGTGATTTGCACTAAACCCTAAAGTGCTCGGAAAGGAGGTGTCGCAATGTAGAAATTTCTCTAGCACATTTTCTTGGGAAATTAAGTCCTCTTAATCTGGAGAGGATATCGTCGAGCTTTTTATTATGTAGGATATTTAATCCATCATGCTTTAATATGGTGAAAGTAGTTTGCACCTATTGTGGCTAGATTGGTACAATTTATTATGCGAAAATGCCAAAAAAACAACCATTTTACTTGAAAAATAATACTTTTAATCAGAGTTTTAACTTCGAATTCATCCATTTTAACTTTGAATTTGATCGACGAACTATTGTTTTGAAGGGACTTTCTTGATATTTAAGATAGATAAAAATTTATTTCAATCGGATGGTAGGATCAAAAAGTCAACTTTTTGAATCTTGGTTATTGTTTAGTCAATGTTGTCCAAACTTAGCCAAAAATGGCAAGTTTGAGATTTTGGACTCTTGTGTTATTAAAATGATTTGTTCAAACATTCAATTAGGATAAATAGGATTAATTTTTTTTTTTTTTTTTTTATGTAGGATATTTAATCCATCATGCTTTAATATGGTGAAAGTAGTTTGCACCTATTGTGGCTAGATTGGTACAATTTATTATGCGAAAATGCCAAAAAAACAACCATTTTACTTGAAAAATAATACTTTTAATCAGAGTTTTAACTTCGAATTCATCCATTTTAACTTTGAATTTGATCGACGAACTATTGTTTTGAAGGGACTTTCTTGATATTTAAGATAGATAAAAATTTATTTCAATCGGATGGTAGGATCAAAAAGTCAACTTTTTGAATCTTGGTTATTGTTTAGTCAATGTTGTCCAAACTTAGCCAAAAATGGCAAGTTTGAGATTTTGGACTCTTGTGTTATTAAAATGATTTGTTCAAACATTCAATTAGGATAAATAGGATTAATTTTTTTTTTTTTTTTTCATGTAGTTCCCTACTTTTTTTTTCTTTTTTCTTTTTTTTTTTTGAAAACATGATTTTCAACCTTTTAGGGCTTAAACCAGCATTTTGACACATTAATTGAGACTAGACAAAATACGGTAATAGAAGACATGAAGCAATTCAAAGGAAAATATATCCCTAAAGTTGACATTAAATCAAAAGATCAATGTAAAGAGACAAATTATAACCACATTATCCAAATGAATCTCAATTCTCAAAATACCATACGTAAGAGTAAAAAGTACCCAACAAACTACAATCAGATCCAACAAAATATAAAGAAAACAAAAGCAAACTCCCCCTGAATCTGTGCAACTCTCCCTGTCACTATGCATATCCCCTAACTATAATCCTAAAATTGCTCTCAATCTCCCCATCAGAACACAACTTTCTATGTACCACTATTTGCCCCTTTCGTCATGAAATGACAAAGGGGCTCAAGTCGATGATCGATCATAATAAATAGGTGGAAATCACATTTTTGTCTCTACATTTTCAGGCGATTCCTACTTTGGTCCCTGGATTTTATTTTTACCGCTTTTAGTCCATATCCTAAAAAATGCTTCTCGTTTTGGTCCCTGCTATTATATCAGAAACGGAAAATGCACACGTGGCAAATGGCATAAAAAAATATTAAAAAAATTTTATTTTATTTTAAAATAAAATAAAATTTTAGTTATAATTTAATTATTTAAATAATAATTGTTCTTCATGTTCTTCCACGTTCTTCCCCTAAGAACATAGTTGCCCAAAAAATAAGAAATTCAAGATTTTCTTCTCTTTTATTTCATTTTCTTAGCATCCAAACAAGCAAAAACATACACAAAACCATGATCAAAAGGAAAATGTAGTCCATTTTCCACATTTTACAAATTCTCAAATATAATAATAATAATAATAATAATAATAATAACCACAAATCTCAATCTCACTTCATTGCTTTGTGCTTCTTTTCTTTTCAATTTGAGGATTGGATTTTTGGAATCTCTCTTTAAATTCACAAAAAGGATTTGGCCTCAGCAATGTCTTCTTCACAGTCATCACCAGGCTACTACAACACACTTCCCTCCACATCCACAACCACCACCAACACTGCCACTGCGCGCTCCGTCTTCGCCACGCGTCGTCCATGGCGTGAGCTCCTCCAATCATTCTCCTCCTTTACGTGCCCTTACACACTCGGGGAAGCCATTGCACACGTCAAGCACAACCTCAATCTTAGCCTCCTCTGGCACCCGATCTCCATGATTGTCTTCCTCGCCATCTTCGTTGCCTGGTTTTTCCTCTACTTCCTCTGTGACCTTCCACTCCTCCTCTTCCACATCACTGTCGAAGACCGCATCGTCTTGGTGTTGCTCTTCATCATCTCTAGTCCTCACCGATGTCTGGCTCAATGTCCTCACTTCGCTAAATCTGGGTTGATAATAATACGTGGGACTACTTAACTTTGAATTTGTATTTAAATCTGGGTTGTTGTTGTTGTTGTTTTTTTTTTTTTTTTTTTTTTTTTTTTTTTTTTTTTTTTTTTTTGAGAAACATCTGTGTTGGTATTTTTGTTGTTCTTGTTCAAGATACACTTAGATCTTAATTCATGTGGTTTTTGGTTTTTAATTATGTTTTTATTTTTTTTATTTAGTTAAAATTGATAAATTAGTTTTTAAAATATTTAAAATATTTTTTAATTTTTCCATTTTCCACGTGTGCATTTTCCGTCTCTGATATAAGGGCAGGGAACAAAACGAGAAGCATTTTTCAGGATAGGGACTAAAAGCGGTAAAAATAAAATCTAGGGACCAAAGTAGGAATCGCCTGAAAATGTAGGGACGAAAATGTGATTTCCGCCTAATAAATAACATCCTTATGTAGTAGTTCTCCAATATCATGAACCGTGAGGAAAATAGGGTTTTGATCTTTTAGGGTGTGTGTTGTTTCTAGGTAAAATAGGGAGGATGAAAAATTTTGGAGAGAAAATAGGAGAGAAAATGAATTTGTGTTTTGTTTGGTTGGGAGGAGGGGAAAAAAAACTTTTGTGTGGGGCTTAGGCATTTTCCACCTAGGCCCACAAAAACTTTTCTCTCCAAAATGAAAAGAAAATAGGAGAGAAAACATTGAGGCCTATTGGGTGACAAAAATACCCTTACTTTTTATTACTTTCACCTATCCCTCTCGCTTTCCCACTACTTATGACCTGATTTACCTTTTGCCTCTTCATCCTTATCTCTTTAGCATCTTCACAGCACAGTAACATGAACTCCAGGTTCTCTTCTCTCCCCCCCCCCCCCCCCTTTTTTTTTGACCTTGTCCTCATTACATTCCTCATTCTATTGTATTAATCTATGGTTTCTTGTTGATTTTTTTTTTTTTTGGGAAATATCTTCCTAGTTTATGTAACAATGGTCATGTGGATTATTATTATTATTTTTTTTGGTCGAAAATGTCTTCCCAGTTAACGCATAATCAATTTTTGTTGCTCATAAATTTTAAATTATATATAATAATAAAGAAAATAATATAAATGTATATGTATTTGTCTTAATTTTTATATTATTTAATGAGTGCAAATATATCTATTTCTTATATATTATAACAAGGACATAATAGTCAATTTATATAAATTACATTTTCTATCCTCTCATTTTTCTCTCCAACAAAACAAAAAAGTTTTCCACCCTCCCACTTTTCCATCACTCCAACCAATCACACATAAGGGTAAACCAAATCTATTCTATCCTCTAAATAATTTTCCATCCTCCCATTTTTCTACTCCTCCAACCAAACGAAGCTTTGAGATACTTTTCCCTCACCTTTGGATTGTGTCGAAAAAGATTGACAATGCTTAGTAGCCATCAACAAATAAGTATATGTCCAAAAAACGAGCATAGACAAGACAAGAATAAGGACCAATCAAAAATGTAAGGTGTGTATGATATGCATGTACTAGCCTATGTGAATGAAAAGCAAGGAGCAAACACACAAAATCAAAATAGGCACAAACAAGCACGTAAGGCATGAAGGCAATGGCATGGTATAATAAAAGGAAATTGGCTACCAATTCAACGAGTGAGGGTTCACCAAAAATTTTTCCCTAATTATACTTTAAAATACCACAAGAAGCTAAAATATCACAAATCCACATATAACCCAATTCAATCAAGAAATTAGAAGGACAATGACAAATCCAACTAAAACTAACTAAAACCCAACCATGATTGATGCAATGTATGATTCAAAAATGAGAAAGATGGATTAGGATTAGCTTAAGATGATGTTTGGAATGAATTTGAGTTGATTTTGAATGAATAAAAGCAAATTTGAATATCGGGAGTAAAAGGGGAGATAACAGATGAGTTGGACAACTGAAAGACAATTTAATTGTTTAAAATAATAGTTGGACATAATATTTTATTGAAGAAAATATTTTAATTGCCAACAAAAGGAAAAAAAAAAAAAAAAACAACAAAAAGACAATTTTTCTTTCTTTCTTTCTTTTTAGGGACATTTGGGTCACTTCCCGGTTTGGTAGAGTAGTTTAACAATATGTTTTCAGTTTTTAAACAATATTACACGCATTTTTACACACTTTTTTTTACCTACACATATTTTTAAAAAATACAAATAACGTTACTAGAACAACGTTACTAAATGACCATTTTATAGGGTCATTACTCATTGGTTGAAATGCTGCATTGGCTAATGCTTTTTCTTTTTTCATAGGGTCATAGACAGTCAGTCCAGATTGTGGGGACGCCAACACAAAGTTGTCAAGCACTAATTTTTTTTTTTTTTTTTAGCTTTCTTTTTCTATCAAGAGTATTGACATTAGTAGACCATAAATTTAGTAACATATCTTTACAAAAAACTACTTTATTTATATTATCTTCTCACTTTACAGGATACTATATTTATATTTTTAGTTATTTGATTAAAAAAATATAAAAATTTTATTAAAAAGCAATGTGAACACAACCAAAAGAAATTTTTTTTTTTTTTTACATTCTCAAAAAAAAAAGAAATTTTTTTATTAAAAAGTAGTGTGAACACAACAATTTATTTATTTTTTTAATTTACATATGAGTTGCGCAACAAAAAAGAACTCTGCACTCTAGATGTGGAGCCCAAAAATATGGTTTTGGCTCACATTTTAGTATTTTGTGGCCATAAAATAACAATATAACTTTTTAGTACCCTGTCCATTTACCTCCGACCCCCCAAACGCGCCTTTATTTCCCCTCTATCTTTTATATATAAAAAGGATGCAAATTATCAATATTTTTCTCAAAAGGAGGATTTCCAGAAACCAGAAAAGTGTGAAGTGATGAAGTCTGGCGACTCTGCAACTACCAACTTCTGCGATGAACTCTGTATGTTCTCTTTTCCCTCCTCTTCACAATTATAAAATTTGAGTCTATTATGCTCTGTCTTTTTGTTGTTTATTTCATTTCAGTGTTCATAAAAGTACATCATGAATATTATTTATTTTTCCATATGAGTTATATGAATTTCCCAACTTCTTTTCTAAAAAGAATTAAGCAATTAGAATACGTTCGATTTTTTTTTTTTTTTGAATCAGTCTGTCGAGCCCGCAAATATTTTGCTGTAGTTGTATATGAGAAGTATATGAACTCTTTTGCTGGAAAATAGGTTGGTGCCTACTAAGACCTCTCTAAAACCCCGCAAAAGTAGAAGTTTTGTGCAATGAGTACGACGTTTTTAGGTCTTTTCTTACTGCTTAATCTCTTCTAAAAGCTACGAAACACGATTATACAAAGAAAAAAAAGAAAAGAAAATGGAGAGTGAACACAAGACTGAGACGGACTTGAACTATTTTTTTGAACCTATAGAGATATCTATGTGTTTCTACTTTGGAGTTGGGGTCTTTATTCATGTTATAACCTATTACGTTTTAAAAATAGAAGGATTGGAGTGTTAAGTTCCAATTTACGATTATGAGATTATTATTTTTTAGTTAAAATTTGTTTACTTGTAGAAAATGGCTCAATTTAGGATTATAAATACTTTCTAAATGTGTTTTGAACTTCACGAAGTATGTCATGTCCAAACAGGACATTTAGAATTTATCACTTCAATTAAATCATTGCATTTTCAAGTTGGATGATTGGGATCCATTTAAGAAAAAGAGTCAAAGTGGCCTTTTAAGTATCCATATAGAGGGAAAAAAAGGTTTTCATGTAACAGGTCTGCAGTTGTCAATTTATGATCCCAAAATATTTTATGTTTATTTGTATGACACGTCCAAACTTAAAATTAGATTCTATCACTGTACTTCAATTAAATCATTGTATTTTCAAGTTGGATGATTGAAAATCATTAAAGAAAAAGAGTGTCCAAACTTAAACCTCAAATACTGGGCATTATTGAGGGTGCTGGTGCCACTGGACAAACAGCTTGAATCCCCCAAAATATTTTTTGTAGGAGTCTTGATCAAGTAGAGAATATATGTGATAGATTACAAAATGACATCTGCTGCATTTGCATGAACCAGTACTGCATTATTCATTTTTAAATTTCTTTGAGTTCAATGATTCTGCTTTAGGATTGCTTGTTTGAAAACATTTCCGAACCCCAATCCATATGTCATTACCCAATTTTAGTAGATTGCCTTTTAAATATTCCTAATGTATTTGCAGCAATCTCAAGATCAAAAAGACATTTACCTCCAACTCATTACATGCTTAAAATAGAGTCATACTCTATACTGTCTGAGACTGTGGAAAAGTATGAGTCTGGTGTTTTTGAAGCTGGCGGGCACAAATGGTGGACCCTAATGCTCTACCCTCTTAATTATTTTTTCATTTAAAATATAAATGTTTTCTTTGTCAAGAGGTCTGTCTTCTTTTACAGGAGGTTGTCTCTCTATCCAAAAGGAAACAAAAAAATGAATGGGACTGGTCATATCTCTCTTTACTTAGCAATTGTAGAGNAGGCTCTCCGAATAAAATTTCTAACCTTAGCTGGAGTTGAAAAGCCCCAGATATTCTTCCAGAAAATTCATGTTTGTCCTGCGATTGCAGAATTGGGTTGTAGCTGATGAGATTCACTTTTAACTTTTAAGGAACTGATAACCCGATTTAACAGAATAGAAGGTCTTTAGCAGTTGGAAAATTACTTTCAGCGATACTTGGTGAATTGTAGTGCTTTTCCTAAAACTTCAAAATTGCTTTCAGCTTTTAAGCTCCCTGTTAAAATTCTTTAGCCAAATTGCAAAAACGTTGGCAATTAGAGTTTTTAACCCCTTAAAACACTTCATGACCCCTCTAAAAGCAAACCAGACAAAGCCTAAATATTGTATATATTCTAAGGGGAAATCAAAGTATATAGATATGTCTTGAAAAACTTTGGTATGGTGTCAAATTTTAATACTTTGTGCATTTATTTATTTTCTCAATTTATTCTTAAGTAATCAAGCTGTCTATTTGAAAGACCCCCACCCCACTCATCACCGCGGACCAGCAAACCCATCAAGACCCATCGAGAGCCATAGTTACAACTTTGACCCACCTAAGGCCAACTTGGGGGTAGAGAGTCAATGCGAGACACAACAGCAGATCTCTCGCTCTCTCCCTCATCAAGACTGGCAACAACGGACCCATGGCCATCTCGCAACACTATCGACAAATCCATGACCCTCCAGCCATATTGATTACTTTTTGCAAATATCTTTTAATCTACAGTAAGCATAAAAAAACAAAACACCCTCTATATTTTAAGTTATATGTTTTGGAAATCAATTTATTTATTTATTTTGTAACTTATACTCCTTTCTTAATATTTTTCGGAATTAATTTTTTTTTTTTTTTATGTTTTATATTTTAATCTTTTCCTCTTTAAACTAAATCTAGGTTGGTCACTTTTAGAGCATTTACATCCATCTCCTTAAATATTTAGCTAAACTAATTTAAAAAATTTTACTTTTGCTTGTTTAGCTATCTATTATTTTCATACGCATATATCAGCATCAATATTTATCAACATTAAAATTTAATGTAGTAAGGATAGAGGCTTATTACATGTAGATATGAGACTATAATTTTTAAAAACTTTAGTTAATTTATTGAGGCTAATGCATGCTTGTTTCGGTTGAGTTTAGATAAATTTTTGCTGAAATATTAAATTGGTGAAACTGATGTGAATGCCCTTACAATACACAATTGTCCTTCTTAAGTGGCTATAGAAAATTTTCTCTAAAAGGAAAAAAAAAAAAAGTGGCTCTAGAAAATAGTGAACATTATTATATATGTCAATCACTAATTTGGCCTGAAAAATGTACCATTATTTTTCTATGTATCTACAAATTTAACCGGATAGCCTTGCTTCCCTTCACTTCCAAGTTCAAACGAAAGACTGTTCAGTGTGTTTAACGTTAGAGTGTGTTTGTTTGGAAGTGAAATAGGGTGGATGGAAAACTTTAGAGAGAAAATAAAGATGGAAAACTTTTTAGATGGTGTTTGATTGGGAGGGAGAGAAAAAAAAAATGTGGTGGGCCAGGGTGTTTTCTCCCCAAGCTTACCAAAATGTTTTCTCTCCAAAATGGGGAGAGAAGTGGGGAAGAGAATGATTTTTTTTTTTTGAGAAACAAACACACACACACACACAGGGGAGAGGAAACGAGATTCTAACACAAAAGCATACCACAACTCTACTCAAAAACCATGGTAAGAGAGTGATTTGTTATATGGACAAAAATGCTCATAGTTGCTTTCTTGGGCAACGTTGGCTTTTAATTTTTTAATTTTTAATTTTTGCTTTCTTTTTGTTATTTTTTTTTTTCTTGTTTAACTAAACATGATTTTTTTTCTTGACATGATTTTTTTTTTTATAATAAATTTGGGTGATTTTTTTTTTTTTTTGCTTGTTTGTCACTTTCTTTTTTTACTTGGGCATTATTTTTTAACAAGGGTATGTGAATAAATTTATACAAACAAATTTTTTCCATCTATCCACTTTTCCACTCTCAACCAAACAAAAAGGAGAGAGATTAAAATTTTTTTTACCCTCTCACTTTTTCATCCTCTCATCATTTTCTATTCTCTCACTTTTCCATCCCTCCAATCAAACGAACGCTTAAGGTGCATTGCAGTATAAATGCACTTTGATTTCCCACGATATGTTTAGTTCTTTGGATTGTTCCAAGGTACACATGACCTTTGATTTCCCTCTATAAATATAGCCATGGTAATTGATATAAAGTTCTTTGCATTGTTGCCATGTACACATGCCATTTGATTTCCTTTGATTTCTATCTATAAATACGTGTCTTCCATTGTTATTTTTCGCTCATATTATTTCAATATACTGCTATCTTGTTATAAGAGATATTTCCAGAAACCGAACTCTTCAGTAATGGGCGGTTCTTCTATCTACCAGAATGAACTCTGTATGTTCACTTTCCCTCAGAAGTTATTTCACTGTTATTTCGTTTCTTAGTTATTCATTTTTATGTTCATATAAAGTATATATTATTATCTATGATTAAAAAAAGTACACCATATTTTCGAGCGTAAAAGTACTTATGTTGGACTTTTTTATGACATTAGATTCTGAAGGTAAGAAAAGGACTCATAAATGCCAATACCCCATTCCAAAGGACCCAAACCCATCGAACATAGGGATATTATATCAAATCGATCTATTTCTTTTATTATTATTATTATTGTTATTTTCTATGGTAGATATAGATGATTGAATTTCACTTTTCTAAAAAATTGAGCCAGTAGAACATGCAATTCCATTCAACATGTCGTTTGCTAAGTTGTATATACCGTGAACACATTGGAATCGTGATTGGATTTGGCTTCTCAAATGCAATGCGGAAGATTTGTGTTTATCTAATGATTGCCTCTTTATTGTACATACTGTATTTCAGCAATCACAAGATCAATAAGACATTTTCTGCCAACTTATTTCTTACTTAAGATAGAGTCGTATGCTACTATGCTTTATCGTCTGAGGCTGTGCTGGAAAAGTATGAGTCCGGTGTTTTTGAATCTTGCGGTCATCAATGGTGGACTCTAACGCTCTACCTTCATAATTGTTCGTTCCATTAAATTATTGTTTGCTTTTTCAAATTACCATTGAGAGGTTGATAGCCCAAACACTTACCATACCCTTTGAGAGTGCTGTGAGACGTTTTGGTGCTACTGGGAAGCATTGGAAGAAGCCTGGAATGGCAGATGCAACATGGAGCTTGTTACGGGATCCGGGGTACTAGACAAGACACGGTTCTGAGAAGTCTTGTTGGAGTAGGAGCTTGGAGGGCTTAGGTGCATCGGGTAGATTAGGCTTGGAGGGTCTCTTGCTAACCCATGTATCCCAACTGATTGTCTAGTGGATCGATTTCCGCTTGGAGGGCGGCAGAGAGGTTTTTCGCCTAGTTCTTCGGTTTCCTCTTCGAGAACACGTCTCGGTGTTTTCTGTGTTTGCATCCTTCTTCCCTACTCTTGTTTATTCCATTATACTGCTGTGTTGCTTAGTTTATGGATTAAAGTAGCTTACTTGTTCATCCGCTCGCATTTACACTATTCTGCACTTTGTAGTAAGTTAGTGTAAAATCTATCGAGCCGTAATTTTAATTGGGGATCTAAACAGCTCTTGTGTTTTCAACACATTATCAAGCTTTCAAATGGTATAAGAGTGGACCCCTATATATTGAAGAGATGGTGGATAGGTCCCACATGATGATGTTTGGCCCATTATGGGAGTGGATTATAGGGACCCAAAAGCCAAAAGACCTCTTAACTCTTAAGTGGGATGAGGTGAAGTAGAATCCCATCTTGACTAAGTCTCACATCCCCTAAGTAGGTGGAGGTCCTACACCCAAAGTTGTCAAAATTGAGATCCTATGTAAGATCGTGGGAGGTAGGTAGGATCATAGATCGTAGGATCAGATTGTGGGAGGTAGGTAGAATCATGGATTGTAGGATCGGATCGTGGATCATAAGATCTTACTTATTTTCAGATTTTAAGCAAAAAACCTATTAATAGTGACTTTGTATGTTATATAATCACTTAAAATATGAATCCATCCATTAAAAAAAAATTTGTATCATAAGATATAATTTGCACATACTACATCATTATTATGTCATTCTAACGAAACAAAATATATTTAACTTTTGATATAATGTATCTAAAAAGTTCAGCACATGTTTAATTAGCAACTAAGTAACTAAATATTATCTACAAATATAGAAAATGTTTTCCAAATTCTAAGTTTCAAATCCAAAATAAGTTAGGTTAGTTAGCATATAAAAACTAGCTAACTACAAATTTACAATATGTAATCAAAAAGAGAATTCTCTTTTTATATTGTAAGGTTGAAATTTATCAACTATCTTGTTGGCTTTATTTCGTACCAATTTGTTTGTAATTTAAGCACTTAGTAACCCTGTATTTAGGTGGGATTCATGTAAGGGTAGTGTGTGAAGAGAGTGTGAAGAAAAGCTCATCTTTGTGCAAAGAAGCAGACTCGCGACTGACTCACGGCTAGGACTCGCGACTGACTCGCGGCTTGCAAGCTGCCAAATGCTGTGCACGTGAGAAGCATGCGGGAAGCTGAAGGGTCGCGCCAGCTATCACACTACAGGACAAAAGTCCCAGGCTGGCCAGGCTGTTACGTCGCGACTTGGACAAGCCGCGAGGCCAAGCCGCCAACCAGCCCTGTTTGGCAAAAATTGTCTCTTCGTATTCCAAACACACACCACTATATATAGACCCTTATACCCATTAAATTGAGAGAGTTTTCAGAGAGAATTTTGTGAGAGAAATCCTAGAGAAAAACAAGATTACCTCATACCCAATCTTTACCTTAGAGACTCTATAAATTCCTCTACTCTCTTCCTCTCCATTGCCATACCCTTGAGAGGTTATTGACTAAATCCTTTTCTCACCACACCTACGTTTGTGAGAAGGCTCATTTGGTGCTAAGGGAAGCTGTTTGGAAGGAACCAATATACATTGGTTGATGCTATGGTCTAGTAGTGGAATCCGGGAAGCTAAAGAAGAAATAGGTTCGGCGTAACCTCATTGGAGCAAGAAACTTGGAGGACTTAGGTACTTGGGTAGATTAGGCTTGGAGGGTCCTCTGCTGTTCATGTATCCCAACTACATTCTTTAGTGGATTATTTGACCGCTTGGAGGGCGGTGGAGAGATTTTACGCCAAGGACTTCGGTTTTCTCTTCGATAACACATCGTGTGTTGTCCGTGTGTTTGCATCTTCCTTCCCTTTATCTTTGCCTTATATTTACTGTTGTGGATGTGTTTATATTTAGCTTAGATTGTTTATCAATTCTGTTATAGCATTTTTATCTTGTTCCGCACATTAATTGTTTGATATAAAGCTTGAATTGGTAATTTTGTAATTTGGGGTCTAAACATTCAAGGGTGTTTTAGACACATATTGAACTTTCATATACCATGGTACATACTCAGTTTAAACTAAGAATCAAAGCTATAAGAACTGAAAATGGTATGGAATTTCATATGCCAAAGTTCTTTAATGTTGATGACATAATCCATCAACATAGTTATGTTTATACTCCACAACAAAACTCTATTGTGGAGAGAAAACACCAACACTTACTTTCCATAGCTAGAGCCTTACAAATACAATCTCACCTTCCAATCTAGTTCTGGGGTGATTGTGTTCTAAATGCAGCTTATCTGATCAGTAAACTACCTTCACCGTTGTTGAATGATAAAACCCCTTTTGAACTTCTTTTTCACAAAGATCTAGATTATGGTCATCTCAAGGTCTTTGGTTGTCTTTGTTTTGCCTCCACTATTGCTCAAACTAGAAAAAAGTTTTCTCCCACGGCTAGGAAGTGTGTTTTTCTTGGATATCCTTTCAATGTGAAAGGTTATAAGCTGATTGATCTTCAATCCCACACTCTTTCATTTCCTGGGATGTTTTGTTTAATGAAATTGTTTTTCCCTATGGGTCCATTGCTACTGCTTCTACTCTATCCGATTCTACTGTTTCTCTTCCTTTGGATTTCAATTAAGAGCAGAAAAGACTAAATCATTGCTCAAGAAAAACACAAATCAATCATAATAAATTTGAACTAAATTGATAATAAACTATTTGTAGATAAATTTTATATTTATTTTTTGATTCAAACAGTAAACACTAAAAATTATCAAAAGTTTTAGAAACATATTTGAAAACATGTTAAGAGAAAAATAACTTGCAAAAATCACACCCAAATGACATAACATATGCAGTGTTAACAGTTTCCATTCAGTTTTGTCCGTAGGAATTTTTACTAATTAAGAGAGAGAGAGAGAGAGAGAGGGATGAGGGATGAACCTGGTGCCACTAGAAGAGAGAGGCGCTGCTGGAAGGAAGGAGAAGGTGTCGTCATCCTCACGTTAGGGATTTTGGATTTTAGGGAGATAGTGTTTTAGATGGGTCTATCCCTGTCTAACAAAATAAGTAAAATTTATTATCAAATTAAAAAGATTTGATTTGGGTTTTCTAAAAATAAATTGACGTGTTGTCTCACCCAAGAAAAAAAAAAAAAAACTGACATGTTAGTCTAGGTGGCAGTTGATGTGGCAAATTTAAAAAAAAAAATTATTTAGGTTGTTTGACATGTCAGACTTTTCTATCTAAGAGATAATAGCAGTGACTAAATTGACACAACACTGAAAGGTTATGGACCAAATTAACACAATTAAAAGATTAGGAACTAAATTGAAATATGATATAAAGATTAAGGACTAAATTGAATTTTTTTTTTTTTTTTTTTTTAAGAAAGACTAAATTGAAATACGGTGTAAAGAGTAGGGACTAAATATATAATTTACCATTTTGTTAATTAATCCAATTATTCATTTTTACCAAATTTCTGATAGACAAACCTATACATAAAACATGACAACATGAAAGCATCTAAATTTGTTCTCTGAACTGTAACGAAGTTTCATCTTATCATAATTTTGTTTTTGTGAACCCCAAAAGAAACTATATTCCTTTGATTCGACTCCTATCCCTCTAGTCAAAATAAACATTTGTCCTTCTATCTTGCATATGGATCCCTTCTTTATTCTTTCCTTTCAACAAATCATGCGTACGGTTCCGTGTGCAAAGTTTCATGATGCATGAAGTGCTATGGTATTGTTGAAGTTTCATAAACTTCAATGAGGCATCGTCTTATTCTTTGCTTTCATAACAAATGATACACACGCTTTTAACAAATGATACATATGGTTCCGTGTGTGAAGTTTTGTGATGCGTAAAGTGCTATAGACTATAGTATTGTTGAAGCTCCATCTATTCAATGAAATTTGGGTCCGTTTGAATACAACTTATTTTTCCTGAAACTGAAAACTGAAAACACTGTAGCAAAATAATTTTTAAATGTGTAAATAGTAATGTGAGTCCTATTTTTAATATTTTTAAATGCATGCACTGTTCATGAACAGTAAATATTGTCTCTAAAAGTCAATAACTGTGGCTTTAAAAAAAAAGAAGAAAAAAAAAGAAAAAAAAAAAAAGAAAGAGAAAATGCGCTTTGAAAATGCAGATGCCGGATTAAGTGCTATCCAAACACATACTTTGTATTGTCATAATTTTTATGCGAATCGCGAAAGAAAATACCTTCATTTAATTCTCCTTTTTCTCTCCATTGAAAATAGGCATCAATCCTTTGTGTATCTTGCATCCTGATCCCTTAATCCCTTAATTATTCTTTCCTTCCAACAAATCACATGTACAGATTCCATGATGAGTAAAGTGCTATAGTAATTTGTGGAGCACCCATGACCATTGATTTCTCTCTATAAATAACCAATTACCATTATTTTTTCAAGAAACTAATTCCAAAGACATGGCTGACAGTAGCAACGAGTCCAGCGGTGCTCCTGTCAACAACCCAAACAAGGCACCCGGTATGTTTTCCTCCTAGATATTTTATAAAAGTACGTCATTATTGTGATTTATTTTTTGCCTACTTTAAGTTGGAACTCTTTGATGGCATATACTTTAAATGTATGAAGAGAACTCCAAACTTCCGAAACTCCAATCCGTGGGAGTTTTTTTAATTTCCCATCTACTCTTTCTAAAGATTTAAGTTTAAAAAAAATGATCTTTAATAGTTAGATATACACCAAGCTGGTCTCAAAAAAGAAAAAAAGAAAAAGAATAGACACCAAGCTTACTAATGTAAATTTATGTTAGTATGTAACTATACCGATTCTTTTATTGCTTATTGCACAAATTTTATGAAGGAGAATAAATTATTATATAAAATATTTAAGGTTCTATTAATTTTTTTTAATGTTAGTTTTGAAAGATAATAGTAATAATAATGTTCTTTTTTCCCATTTTGTTTAAACCTTATCTTCATCCTAGAAAAATTAATATATCAATAAAAAAAATACATCAAAGAAATTCACCAAGTAAAAAGAAGAAAAGAAAATAGATTATAATTGGAGAGAAGGAAATAAAATAGATTATATATATGAGTTGTTTAATATCCCAACTACTACTTTCAAAAGATTTAAGTATTAAAATAACGATGATTTCTTGAATCCGTTTGCTGGCAAGATATTGAAGTGGGCATAACAAATGAAAAGAATATGATCATGTTATGAGGATTATAGGTTTTTTTGGTGTGTGTCGGTCTTCCAATCCCTATTATAGATTATTACTCCTTCCATCTCAATTTGTTTGTCCTCTATTCTATTTTGAGATGTCCCAAAATATTGTCATGTTTCTAAAAATAAAATTAATTAATTTACTAATGTTCCTATTATACCCATATTTTATTTTCAAAACTATTTGAAAAGAAAACTAACAAACATTTAAAAAAATCAATCTAATTTGGGCACCTTTTTAGTTGCCTTATTAAGAATATCTTTTTTTTTTTTTTTTTTTAAAGTTGATAAACTTTTTTAAGAATAGTTTTGTAAACTTATATAATTTTATAAGGCAAACAAGACAATAAATGATATTTTCTTAAAAAGTTTAATTTTTCAACCAGGACAAACAAATTAAGACGGAAGGAGTACTTATTATTAGGGAAATTAATGGAGGGCTTATCTCAATCGTCTAAAACAATAAACATTTGGCAAATATACAAATTACATCTTTTAACTTTGATGAGTTGTCATTTTTGTCTCATAATATATATATATATATATATTTGGAGAGAGAGTTCATCTCATAAGGTTTTTTTTTTTTTTTTTTTTTTTTTTTGTGTAATTTTCATATCTAAAGTTCACATCTGTTACTAATATTAATTCTTCTACCCTCAATTAAAATTTGTGCCAACTAATTGAGTTACAATAATTATTTTAGTTTATTTGAATTGGAATATATGTGTTCGGTAGATCTGTTTACTACTTTGTGAATTAGAAAAGAAATTTCATAAAAAAAATTTCTTTTGTTGTTTGCTTAGACCCCTTAAAACATAGATTGTTTAACCTAATTAACTAACCAAGTTGATAGTTAGGTTTATTATTCAGATTTAGGTTAAACAAAATTAAATCATATCATGCAGTGTAGAAAATAAATAAGGCAACAATATGATTACCTAAGAAAATCAATGAAACCAACAATTTCAAGGTAAAAAATATGGGGAGGATTTAACTTGACCTATCCTAAAGGTAAACAAATCTACTAATAAAGATTTAAAATTTTACAATAAGATTTAACCCTAAATCTATTACTACCTTCAGTAGTAACTTATTGACACGACTACGTTCAAGTTTTGAAACCACGGACTCTTCTTTTTTAGATTTACAGCACACAATCTCTCACGCTTATGACTTTGAGATCTCACTCAAAGATTTTAGATCACCACTTGTTGATCTTGCAGCAATAACTAGATTCCCCCGCACTTGATTGTAGATCTCACAGGAGTAACTCAAAGGTCTTCCAAGAGTCTTCAAAATGTAATTAGTGTTTTCCTTTTATACTTAGGAATGTTGGATTGAAACCCTAACTATTTTCGCAGGCTTGGGCCTAATTTAAAATTCTACACAAATCTGTTTTTCTGCGATTTTTGATTGATCGAGCCTGTCCTTTGATCCATCGACCTTCACTGAAATTTAATGCTTTTTCCTGTAGCTTGAATGTTCTTAAGACTTGACTTGAATCACCTTGAGCAATGTCTAACACCTATTTTAGACATATTTTTGTTCTCAAATGTTTTCAAAAACCACATTCTCTTCAACTAAATCAATTTTTTTTTTTTTTTTTATCAAGATTCAAAAATTTTCTCCTCAAAAATTTCAACTCAAACCCTAAAAAGAGCATTAAACATCACAAAAAGCATAATCTTGGATGACCACATTAATTAACATACAATCACATGTATAGTGTTTAACAAAGATTTGCGTGTAGTGTGTGCAACTATTAAGTGTATAAGATACACAAAAGGTGATATGTAAATAGTAATTAAACAAATTTTCTACAACTTCAGTCACATTAGTTTGAAAGTGACTATCACCTAAAGAGTTACGTCATATAACTCTCACATCTCCTAGAAAACACGTTTGCAATCATGTAAAAGCATTTTCTTTTTCTTTTTCTTTTGATTTTTTTTATTCTTTTTGAAATCAACTTTTTGAAATCAACACTTTGTTTAATCTTGCTATGCAAGTGCTCTACCTTAACGAGCACACTTTTTATGATTTACACACAGGTGTTCATGATTGGTAAGTAACAATGATGAGATGATTATTTATGCATTTTTCTTAGGATTTTTTACTCCTTACAATCAAAAGAATGCGACATTAAAATTAAGAGCATATGTTTAAAAACCATAAAACACCTTACACAATTAAGTATTACATAGCACAAACTAGCGAAGTGCAAGAAAATAGCTCATCAAAGCTAAACAAGGTACAAGTCATGAAATGTAAATTTCATTGGCCAACTTTAATACACACTAGGTGATGTTTAATACATTTTTTTTTTTTTTTGTTTTCTATTTTATTTTATTAAAAAAAAAAAAAAAAAACCTAGAATGAAATACATGAATGTAGTACAAATTAAGGAACTCTCAGGTTTTATCAGTTTTGAATTATGGTATTTGTTAGTGCTGTATATGTGATAAATTTAAGTATACTCTAAGCTGTGGAAGTTAAATGGGTTTATTACTTGATAATTGTTCATTTTGAAATTAATAAATGTTGTCCACTCCATGCCAAGCTGTATTAGACATTGAAACTTAAAAATTATGATTCTATCCACGTACTTTAAATAAGTTACAGTATTTTGAAACTTTTTTTTTTTTGAGAAAATAGGTTTATTAAATTGTTCATTTTGAAATTAATAAACGTTGTCCACTGCATGCCAAGCAGTATTAGTCATTGAAACTTAAAATTTATGATTCTATCCACGTACTTTAATTAAGTTACTGTAATTTCAAGTTATAATTGAAAACCATTAAAAAAGAAATGAAATAAGAGTTCGAATATGTAACAGGCCGAATATATGCAGTTGTTAATGCATGATTCCAAAGAATTTTTTGCTTATTAATTTTTTATTTTTCATTCTTTTGTTTTCAATTAATGTTTTTTTCTCCAAAAAAAAAAAAAAAAATGTTTCTTTCAATAATCGTTTTCTCATCTATGAGCCTTGTTGTTAGACAATGTGATTGGGGCTTATAAGGATTTTCAATTCTTACCCAATATTTATAATAATTTTAATTACCCAATATTTATAGTTTGCCTCTTAATATTAAATATTCTATTGCAGCAATTACAAGATCAACAAGGGATTTACCTCCAGCTCATTTTTCACTTAAGATAGAGTCATACTCTTTACTGTCCCAGGCTGTGCTGGAAAAGTTTGAGTCCTGTGTTTTTGAAGCTTGCCGGCATAAATGGTGGACTCTAATGCTCTATCTTCGTAATTATTTGTTCCATCAAATTACTAGTATTTACTTAGTCAGTCACCTCTTTTTTTTCTAGGAGGTTGTATCTCTATCCAAGAGGAAAGCCGAAAATCATTGGGACTGGTCACATCTCTCTTTACTTGGCAATTGCTGAGACAGAAAAACTTCCTCTCGGTTGGGAGGTTAATGCTAGCTTCAAGTTTTTCTTGTTTGATCAGATTAGGGACATGTACTTGACCATTCAAGGTTTCTACTCTCCCAACAAACATGCATGCTTAATTAATATTATTATTTTTCATGATTTTGTTTGTTATATATCTTCCTTTGGGTACGTGTAGATTCTTATGGGACAATTAGAAGATTCAATGACATTAAGACTGAATGGGGCTTTGCCAAAGTTCTTCCCTCTGACACTTTCAATGATCCGTCTCAAGGATACCTTGTCAATGATTGTTGTGTATTTGGCGTAGAGGTTTCTGTTTATGAGCGAAGTAACAAACGACAGCTTGTTTCCATGATTAGAGAGCCCCCAAACCGTACTATGACTTGGAAGATTGAAAAATTTTCAACACTAGATAAAAGTTTTTACTATTCTCAAGAATTCACTGTTGAAGGTTTAAAATGGTATTTTAGGGGGGGGGGGGGGGAATAACTCTCACACATCACATACATTTCAGTTAAAAACATGCATGTGTGTAATAACCATTGCTCTTTATTTTTGTATTTTTATTGTTATAAAAAGGAATGCTATTTTATACCGGACTTACAAGCTGTTGTTTCCAACTTTTTTTACTGAATCCAGGAAGTTAAAGGTCTATCCTGAAGGAAATACTGATCAAATACCCGAAGCGATATCCATCTACATCACTTTATGCGACTGTATTCTATCTGAGCACAACATTTATGCAGAATATAAGCTACGAATAAGGAACCAAGTCCAAAGAAATCACATGGAAAGACAAGGTAATTCAAATGTTTAATCATTTTCATTTTAATGATGGGAGAAGAGAGGGCGTCCTTTCAACATGCTTGATATAAGTATGGTCGAACTTGGGTTTCCTTTCTTCACTATGTAATTCTTTCCTGTAAGCGTAATTTGTTTAAATTTTTTTCTTTACAGCTAAAAGATGGTTTTCCAGCTCAGCTACCTCCTGGGGGTATCCACAATTTATGTTTCTGAACGACCTCAAAGATGCATTTAAGGGGTTCCTTGTGAATGATACTATAATTGTAGAAGCAGAAATTATTGTTATGTCTACTGTTAAGTAGATCCTAATTAGTTAACAGTTCATATCTTGGAACTACATTTGGTTTTAATTTTGGAATATCATTGTTGCAATTTGAGACATATTATTATCAATACTAATACAGTTTTAATTCGTTAACATTGCTTTCTAAAAGTCACATATTATATATATATATATATATATATAGGACAAGCCAGATGCAAATAGCAAGCCCAAGTATTGCTGGGTCCATTATTTTGTCTTTTTCTACATCCTTGTGCCTAAAGCCCATATGACACTTTAACTGTACAAGCAGAAATTATAGTAATGTCTAACTATATGTAGTATCCCAAGTAACAGTACATACTTATCTTGGAACTACATTTACTGGTACTGTAGGATATTATTGCTGCTATTTAGACGTATTGATTCGTTATTGTAATGTTAGAATCACATATTAGACTATCTGTTCTGAATTATCTCTATAGTTCTACTGTAGTGTAAATTGCACTTCTAAAAGTACTAATAATTTACTATTGTGTAAATTGCACTTCTAAGTACTAACAATTTACTATTGTGTAAATTGCACTTGATTTTGAAATGAAAGGGGAACCGGGAGAGATCAAAATTAAGAAATATTTAGAATGGGAGAGAGAGAATTAAAAAATAAAAATAAAAAATACTATGGTGTTATCCTACTGATATTTATAAGCGCAATTTTTTTGTTTACGCCTAATTATATTATATTTCTCAATTTTGTATTTATTTTTTATTTTTTTACTTTTTTACTTTTTCTCCATGTGAGACTTTCACAGTCACGTATATATTCAATATTTTTCTTATTTGTTTTATAAAATTCATTACTGAGGTTCACTGGACAATATTTTAACAGAAAAAGTGTTTAAGATCCGGAAGCTATTATTACTAAATCATCTTTATCAAATATAAAACTTTAACCCTCCAGTAAGCCTCAAAGATTCGCTAATTTACTCTTCATGTTTCAATAGTAATTACTAGGGGTGTGCGCGGATCAGATTGAGCTGGTAGAGGCCAATATTTTAATCCAATCCGCTACTAGTGGGTTGGGAAAATTCCAATCCGCTACCGACCCATCAAATTCTAAATCTGGCGGATTGGTTACAAATTTTGATGGTTTTAACTTGGCGGGTTGGGTGGGTTGACATTAACAATGTTCTTTTAAAAACAATTATCACAGACTACAATTCATTATTGCATAATCTCAAAATACAACTAATGCACACAAAAAACTAAAGGTGGATTGCATTAAATAATCCAAATTCCAACACAAAAATAGGATCAATGAAAAAGAGATATCTCATCTCTAATAGACCATGTCTCCACAAAAAGGAAAAAAAAAAAAAAAAAAAAAGCAGTAGCCTGCTACCTTACAACTGAGGAATATTAAATCAATAAACCCAAAGTCTTAACATTTCCAAAGTCACATTAAGGATTCAAAATAATAACATACCAACATAACAAATAAACTTCAAAATGGTATGCATGGTCTCAAGATTTACAAGAATATATGAGACCCAAATTAAAAAAGACAAACAACATACGACTCAATAAAAATATAGATACAAACATTAAACAATACAAGACAAAAAAAAAAAAAAACCTTTGTGGTTGTCTAGGAGAGAACACAGCTGATGGAAGGTGAATAATTGAAAAGGGGGGGCCGCGGAAGAGGCTTCAAAAAGGTTAAGGAAGAAAAAGATAAAACAACATGAAAGAGGGAGGGAGGGGAAGCGGCTGAAGGTGAATGCTAAATACAGGGTGTATGTAGTATATGGTTGAAGTGAGTTTAGGGCTTTAAATGTTGACGTTTTATATTTTGTTTAAGGACTTGATTAATGATTAGCAGTAAAAATTGATGAGGTAAATTGATTAACTTTAAATACAGAATACATGGTTGATCAAAGTTAATTCGGGTTGTCGGGTTGGCAATGTTTCAATTCGTTATCCAACCTAATCCGCTATTTGGAGGGGTCTAACCCGTCCAGCCCAAATCGCCTATCTTAATGACCCGCACAGGATGGGCGGATCAGCTACGTATCGGACAGGTTGGGGCAAGCGGATATTCTACACACCCTAGTAACTATTGAATGTGCATTTTCAACTGTAATACTTATCAAAACAAAGTTTTGTAACAAGATGACAAATGAATTTTTTTTTAATGATTTTTTAACCATACGTGTATATAGAAAAAGACTTCGATAAGATTTAGTTTTAAATCAATTATAAATGATCTTAGTACTATGAAAGAATTATGTAATATTTAACTTGCCCCTAAAAATAATTTTGAGTTTCACAACCTGTGTGTGTGTGTGTGTGTGTGTGTGTAGGGATAATTTATTCCTATCAGATAAAGGGAGACTAGAGGAAACTTGTCCATCAACATCCACATGAGCCCAAAAAGGGATGGAGTTGATGGGCAAAGTTCCCCAAGTCAGACAAAAAGAGATCCAATGGGCCAAGTTTTGGGCCAGATCATTAATAGATCTAGGGCAAAATAAAAGATACAACTATCAAAAAAGAGCTTTCAAAAACAATTGTTCTAATATTCCACTAGTAGCTTTCAATTAGGTTGCGGTAGTGTAAAGATAAGAAAGATATACATTGTACAGATTCTTATAAGAAATTATTAAATTAAGAGTAATGCTATAATCACAAACTATTTTACAAGATTTTAACAAATTGCTAATGGCTTTAGTATTTTCCAAATAATTATTCGTAAGTAAAAATATGATGTTAATGGTAAGTCCATATTAGAATTAATAAGAATTTGTCACATTAATAGTTTGTAAAAATGTCGTAAAATAATTTGTGAATATAACATTACTCTTAAATCAAGCATAGAATGATTTCAAATTTTAAGGTTTCCATTGCACACCATTGGTGCAATGGTCACTCCACAAATATAATTGCTTGTGGAGTATAGGGGGTAAGGACCAAAATTTAAGTCTCTAGGAGGAGTTTCACATATATATACATTTTTTTTAGAGAGTTTTAACCTATGATCTCGGCTTTTGATAATAACTCTTTATCATCAGACTAAGACACTAATCAGTTTTTGGCGTAGGCATAGATTGAACCCCAGATCCTTTATTCAATAATCAGAGACTTTACCAGTTGAGCTAATTGAAACTTATCACACATATACATTTAGTTTAGGCTAAAGTGGAATTTCTATCTTGTAAAAAAAAAAAAAAAAAAGTTTTCTAAAAGTTTTTTTTATAGGGACAAAAAAGACTCGGGTCAGACTAGGGAAAAACTAATTTAGATGAAATATTTTAACAATGAAAATATTAAATGAGGGTTATTTTAGTATTTAGCACTAAACCCTAGTTTGTGCTGGCCGAGTATATATATATATATATGTGTGTGTGTGTGTGTGTGTGTATTTCTTTTCACTTCATTGCTTAGCCGTCACGTTCAAGAGATTGACCTAAACCCTTCCTTTGTGGGTGCAAGGATTTTGCTTCTCTAGAACAAGTCTATCGTATTGTTGAAGCTCTAATCCTGCCAAACCAGGTACAACAGTAAGTTATCTCACAGAGGGTGAGACATAAAAAAGTAAGTCAATGCAATTTCATATTAGCGTGTGTGTGTGATACTTTAACCTAATGATAGGAATAGATTATAATACTATGTACATACATAAAATTTCATGGATTTTGCTTCAATGAAATATAACTTTAACCAAAGTGATAGGATGAATCATGACGCTGTATACCCATATAAACGTGAGATTAAGTTCAACGGCCAAATCCCAAGAGCCTTGTAGTTTCAATTAACACTATTCTAGTATTTTTAATGGAGATATCTATGGTTCAATTCTCCTTTCTAATATTGGTCCACATCGTCTATGTCGTGGATTATAATTTTAGTTATCTTCACAACCTTTATGTCGTGGATTATATAAGAATATTGATTCTGATTTCATATTATAGAAAGACTTCTCTAGGCTAACAAGGTTTATAGGATTAGTATCATGGAGAAAGAATAGCACAAATATAGAATGCTTATGACAATTTCTATGAGTGAATGTAAAGTTTAGTACAGATTATTGTATACATCCCATAGGTTGCCATAATCACTGGTTTTCTATTATAATCTGCTAAAAGACTGATAGAGATTAGATGACATTTTGATAGGGTTTCTTAGCGCTAATCAACAATGAATTTAAGGTCGTTGTTAGGCTAAGACAAGAGGTTTATTGAGAAACTGAGTAATTATTCCTTATTTAGGCTTCGGTTTACGTTGACGGAGATGAAGCCATAACTTGGTTTGGTGTGTTTGGTTCAGATTCAATCCAATGAGGGTAAAAGATTAATTATGTCAAACTTAAATTGTAGAAAATATGAGTGTAATTTATTTTTAAAATTAAGGGAGTCTATGTAGAACTCGAAACAGGAGAGATGTTTCATGGAAGTAAGTGTAATATTTCCAAATAAATAAAGACAAAACTTAGTATATATTAGGTTATCTAATTGAATTTATTGACCTAGTTTCATTAACAATAAAACTCCAACATTATTAAATTCAATTAATGTCTTTTATGTGTTTATGTTTCATAAGAGAAGTATTGCATCTACCCATATAAATAATTTCATGGTTAAATTGCATTGCATTGTTGAGAAGTACACATGCTAGCTCTTTGATTGCCCTCTATATATGATGCCATGACATGTTTAAAATTTAAATTGCATTCCATCGTTGCGTATGCCCTTTGGTTTTCCCATATAAATTGATTTCTCTCTATAAATGCGCGGCTTATATATTTATTATTCACCCACATTAATTCAATCTTGATCTTTTGTTTTTGTTATTAAAAAACAAAAAAAACAAAAAAAAGATGTGGCTTGTCTCTAGAACTTTTTAACAAGACATGTCCTTTTATTTTAAATATACAATGACAAGTGGTAGTGAGTTTTAATTCTTATTATTTATTTAGTTAGTGGGTGATGTGGTAGTCTTTCATTAAAATAAAAGAGGATTCATTTTTAAAAAGTACTAAATGTTAGTCAAACTCAAAAAAAGGTCATGGAAAGTAGGTAAGAAGTTGGCTTAGGAAGCTACAATGATACTAATGAACTCTATAAGCCCTTGTTTGGGAGGAGAGAATAGAATTGAATAGAAAAGAATGGAAAGAGTAATTTTCGAATATTCTTCCATTTCCTTGTTTGAAAGTTTTAATAGAGGGAATAGAAAGTTTATTCCCTTATTTGGGATTTTAAGTGTGAGGAAATGGAATAGTAAGGAGGGAACACTTATTCATCTCTATTCCTTTAAAACCTCAAATTTTCATTCCTCCTGAAATTGAGAGAAATAAGAGGGAATGTTATTAGATTTAATGAATTTTTTACTAAAACTCCCAAAATATCCCTATATATTTAACCATTAATTTTAAAATAGGGGTCTAATAACAATATTATCATAAAATAATTTCATTACATTCCCTCTATATTACTCCCAAACAAGATTACTTACATCTCATTCATTTTTATTCCTTTCCATTCCTTTATTTTAAAACAATTAATCAAGGTTACTTAATTCCATTCCATTCGATCAATTCTTTTTCCTTACTTAAATACATTCCATTCTCTTAGGATCATTACATTCCATTTCATTTCCTTATGAGCTCTTAAATGAAGTCTAAGCGTTTTTTGAGCATACTAAGGCTAAAAGTAAAGGTAGTTTGCCTCTTTCATTTCGTTCCTTATTTATTTCATCTTTTATGTTAATTAAAATGAATCGAATTTTTAAGCCTACAAGTAATAACTTTGAACTATTGGATGCCATAGGGTTTGAAGGTAAGAAAAGACTCATAAAGTCATAAATTCCAAAACCAAAGATATAAAGTTCCAAACCCATCGGAATTATGGATATTCTCTCAGATCTGGTTCTTTTATTTGTTATTTTGAGGTCTATAGGATTTAATTCAATTTGGGAAGTTTCTTCTAAAAGAACTGGATAAGTAGAATAGAGTTGATTTCTTAAACCAGTCAACATAAATTTTGCTAAGTAGTATTTACTGACATTGAATCATGAACTCAATTGGTTAACACCCCTAATATTTTCAAGAAATACATTTAGGGTTCAAATCTTTTATTTTTCAAATATTGAATTATAAAAATAAAATAAGAAAAGAATTGTGATTGGCTTTAGCATCTCAAGTGAAAGAGAGAATCTATGAAAACAATTTTTATGCTGCAATTCTGACATGGCACTATGAGTAATAGAAAAAAGTAGTGGATCCTTGTGTTGAAAGACTATATTATCACATGATAATATTTCACTGGAAATATGATCAGATTTTTCTTACTTCTCAATCTCTTGTAAAAGCTAGGAATTATTAAGTTTTTTTTTTTTCCCCCTAAATAATTGGAAAGTATTTAGTATTAACACTGTTTATTTCGCCTGTTCCATTAGCTTAATGGGCTTTATTCTCGTCCACTTGATTCCATGCCATTGAGAACACGTTGGTGGGCTCAGTAAGGATCCCTTTAGCCCGAGCTTAGTTCCTTTGAAACCAAATAAACCAAATTCAGGCAAAGAAATAATCATCATCCTCCTTATTAGTCCCTACCACAAATATGGTAGGAAACATTTTTGACCGCATGCCTTGAAGCCAATAGACTTGCAAGCCCTCCAGATTAGAACCTTAATTTTATTCGAGACCTTGGAATACCAAATAGCTTTCCACAATCCTGGCTTTTCGCAGTTATCTGAACATTGAACTTGGTGGGGTTAAAGATCAATTTTGAGCCAAAGCCAAATGATAGGCAAATCACATATTTTTAGTTATTCGAGTTTTAGCAAGTTTTTGAAACTCTTCGCACTTTTCTACCAAACTCAGCAAAACACAAATTTCTAGGTAAATTTGGGTCCTACAGAATTATTCACACCTTTAAAAATTATTTTGTTACAGTATTTATTCAGCAATAAGTTTTCAGTTTACAGAAAATAAGCAGTATCCAATAATACGTATCCAAACATAACCTAAAGAGGCAAGAAACAGACCTTTCACGGCGAGTAAAGTGCACCGAAATAAAGTCTCCGGCACGTGTGATTTCTGTTGGCTGTTGAATAGAGTAAAGTCATTTTTTCCGTCTATTAGACATTTTGGATTTTGTCTATAATTTGACAAATAAAATGTAGGAAAGTAAAAATGAAATGACATATTTTATTTGATTTTTTTTTCTTTTTTTTAAAATTTTCCCTGTACTCTGTAAGATGTAAGCAACAGATCTTTAACCAAAAAAAAAAGCAGCCGATCTTTCACAGCAAGTGAGGTCCACCTCATGTGATTTCTGTTGCATATAATGAATGCACAAGGTATTTCCCTCTATTATACGTACAACATTTATATGTTTACATTGTATTTGTGTTTGTAATATAAACTTACATTGTATAAGTTTGTGCAATGGTTAATCCAGAAGTATAAGTGCTTGTGAGGTGTGGGGGGGTAAGAGCCGGGATTCAAGTCTTCAAGAGGGAGTTTTACACACATATACACTTAGATTATGCTAGAGTAGAAATTCTATCTTGTATAAAAAAAAAAAAAAAAAAAATAATATAAACTTACATTGTAGAACATAAAAAATGAAAAATGTTATATATATATTTGCAAAAAGTGGTAAATATTATATACTTTTTGCAAATGTATATAACATTTTTTTTTTGGGTTAAAAAATGTATATAACATTTGTTACTTTCTTTTTCTATAAAATAAAATTTCACTCTACCGTATAATGTGAAATAAGAATTTCCCTTATTAAGGAACTTGGAGCTGAATTGGCATCTCCTCATCTACAAAGTGCTTGGGAGTCTAGGGAGGAAAAATTTCGAGTTGTGAGATTGGCAATATACTGTAATTATCTCTTAAAAAAAATTCTCTTATATCCTAATACCATAGAATGAAAATTACAAATACTAGTCGCTAACCCGTGCGATGCACAAGATTGTTTTAAATTAAATCAAATGTTAACATATTCTGGTTTAAACATTCCTCAAATTTCAATTATTGAAAACTAAATTGGCTCTAATATAAGATGAAACATGTAATATTATGAAGTAATTAATATTAAAAATGTATTTCAAGAATGTATTTCCTCCCTTTATTAGGCTCTTCTCTTTTCTCTACTTCTTCAAGCTACTTAATTTTTCGCCAAAATTTTTTTCTAAAATGGTTTACTAATATACACCCTAAAAGCATACTTTAGTAAAACCCAATTTGTAATATCTCTAACAATATTTTTGTTACACATATCTCATCTCAAGTACAGAAGTACCTAACATTTGACAACAATTTTTTTTTTTTTTTTCATTTTTTATAACTAACGTTTTTTCACTTCCACTCATTCTCTGTTGCTTTAGGTTTTATTTATTTTCTTAATCTTCATATGATCTCCTCCACATGTTCTCTTCCAATATGTACTTACATTTCAAAATTTACAAAATAAAAGTCTTGGCAGTTGGCTCTTTTTACTGTTCGTCATTCATAACTTGATAACCCAAAGCAAAACTCAAAAACCAATAGAGAGAAGCGGTAACCAACAGAGAAAGATCTGATAGAAAAAACGAAGAAGACCGAGAGTAAAGGAACACACAGAGACCACAATGAAAAAATTGTATTGCAAGGCTCATAAGAAACAAAGGAGAAGAAGAGAAGAGACCAAGATACAAAAAGAGAAGCATCAGATTGGCAGATTTGGGATAATTCTTAGGAAGTATTTCTGGCTTCTGAAGTTGTTGAAGAGTTAAGAAGTTATCAAAGAGCATAAGAGACGTTGGACAGAAAAAAGTCGGGTTTTTCAAAGCTTTTGTGTCTGTGGGTCTTTAGATGCAATGCGATGCTTTGCCATGGGCCTGATCGAGGAGGAGTTGGTAGAGGAAGGCAAGGAAGAGATGGCAGAGCATCGCGAAAGGGAAAGGCAGAGCATCGGGTTTTAGAAAAATTTTATTACGTTTTTTTTTGATGGGTACATGGCATTTTCTTATTAGTCGTTGGAGCTTGCAACTAAACCTTCTCAATTTTATATTATATCTATATACATTATTATTTATTTACTTTCTATTAATATCATTTAATATTTATATGATTAATTTTACTTCGAATCGTTGTCCTCTTAAACTGAAATCTTGGCACAGTCCCTCTCACGAGATAGGTACCCACACAAACAAGTTAATGCGTCTGTGTATTGGGTGCACCACCTCTTTAATGTGCTTCAGCACCTTAGTTTTGCTCATTAAATGAGTTAGCTTTACAATTTTTGAAAGGTCATCCAACACTTTATTAGAAGAGTGCAGAGTTTGCGAGGGAAACGCTGAAGAAGAGAAAAGAGCAACATACTCATGGATGGAAAGTTCAGTTCGAAAGGTGAGAGAGTGAAAAAGTGAAAAACAAAAATTTGTATTTATTCCTCAAGATTTATTTTGTACTTGCCCGATTAATTGAGAACTCAAGTATTGGGGATGAATTTGTATGTTGTAATCTCTATTTTAGTATGTTGGTTTTGAAAAAAAATTTCCCTGTAATTTTTCTCTTAATATTGTAAGGTTTTTCCACACAAGATTGGTTTTCTTGTGTGGTTGTGTTTACTTGGATTATTTCTGTTACATTTTTTTTTTTGTTGTTACTTAGAATTTTGAAGTCATCTTAATTTAATTAACGCATAGACATATAGAGATTTATTACACAACACTTTGGCCTATTGGCACCCACAGACGGAGTTAGGATTTGGAGTTGGGAGGGCGGCTTTGTTACTCGTTGTGTGCGACAGTTTTGGCCTTTCACTTTATTGCTTAACCACTGAGAATTTTCTTTTTTTTCTTTTTTTTTT
>NW_027070131.1:110478-120533 GCF_002906115.3 Quercus suber
AAAAAAAAAAAAAAAAAGTTAATATAAACTTACATTGTAGAACATAAAAAATGAAAAATGTTATATATATATTTGCAAAAAGTGGTAAATATTATATACTTTTTGCAAATGTATATAACATTTTTTTTTTGGGTTAAAAAATGTATATAACATTTGTTACTTTCTTTTTCTATAAAATAAAATTTCACTCTACCGTATAATGTGAAATAAGAATTTCCCTTACTAAGGAACTTGGAGCTGAATTGGCATCTCCTCATCTACAAAGTGCTTGGGAGTCTAGGGAGGAAAAAGTTCGAGTTGTGAGATTGGCAATATACTGTAATTATCTCTTAAAAAAAATTCTCTTATATCCTAATACCATAGAATGAAAATTACAAATACTAGTCGCTAACCCGTGCGATGCACAAGATTGTTTTAAATTAAATCAAATGTTAACATATTCTGGTTTAAACATTCCTCAAATTTCAATTATTGAAAACTAAATTGGCTCTAATATAAGATGAAACATGTAATATTATGAAGTAATTAATATTAAAAATGTATTTCAAGAATGTATTTCCTCCCTTTATTAGGCTCTTCTCTTTTCTCTACTTCTTCAAGCTACTTAATTTTTCGCCAAAATTTTTTTCTAAAATGGTTTACTAATATACACCCTAAAAGCATACTTTAGTAAAACCCAATTTGTAATATCTCTAACAATATTTTTGTTACACATATCTCATCTCAAGTACAGAAGTACCTAACATTTGACAACAATTTTTTTTTTTTTTTTCATTTTTTATAACTAACGTTTTTTCACTTCCACTCATTCTCTGTTGCTTTAGGTTTTATTTATTTTCTTAATCTTCATATGATCTCCTCCACATGTTCTCTTCCAATATGTACTTACATTTCAAAATTTACAAAATAAAAGTCTTGGCAGTTGGCTCTTTTTACTGTTCGTCATTCATAACTTGATAACCCAAAGCAAAACTCAAAAACCAATAGAGAGAAGCGGTAACCAACAGAGAAAGATCTGATAGAAAAAACGAAGAAGACCGAGAGTAAAGGAACACACAGAGACCACAATGAAAAAATTGTATTGCAAGGCTCATAAGAAACAAAGGAGAAGAAGAGAAGAGACCAAGATACAAAAAGAGAAGCATCAGATTGGCAGATTTGGGATAATTCTTAGGAAGTATTTCTGGCTTCTGAAGTTGTTGAAGAGTTAAGAAGTTATCAAAGAGCATAAGAGACGTTGGACAGAAAAAAGTCGGGTTTTTCAAAGCTTTTGTGTCTGTGGGTCTTTAGATGCAATGCGATGCTTTGCCATGGGCCTGATCGAGGAGGAGTTGGTAGAGGAAGGCAAGGAAGAGATGGCAGAGCATCGCGAAAGGGAAAGGCAGAGCATCGGGTTTTAGAAAAATTTTATTACGTTTTTTTTTTTTTTTTTTTATTTTATTTTTTTAATATTATGATGACGTGGAAATTTGTGGGAGCTTCAAAAGTTTTGGTATATATATATATATATATATAATATATAAATTATATATCACCAAATTATTTTAGGACAAAATTTAGTTACAAAATTAATTGTAGCTTAAGACTATAAAATTTCTCAATAAAATAAATATTACTATATATTTTGAAATTTTAACCATTGAATTGCATATTCTTTACACTCTTAATACACATGCCAAATTTTGTGTTAGTTGGATATTATTTATTATATGATCTATAACCTTATTTTTTATGCTTAATTTTAAATTACAAAAATTTGCAATTTAAACAATTTATTTTTTTTTTCTTTTTTTTTTTTTTTTTCTACGTGCATACATGCTGGATAAAGAAAAAATTACTTTGTATAAAACTTTTTAAAGGAAGTTTTTTTGTTTTGAGTAAATATATTGATTGAGCTTAATATTTTTTAGCTTTACTATTTGTTGGGCTAATTTTTTTGGGCTTATATATTTTGTTCTAGATCTAATTTATTAATTTTTTATGGTCTTTAAAAGGTGAAAAATGCTATAGTTACAAATTTTTTACAAATTGCTAATGTAGTGAGTGGTAATTGGTAAGTAAAAAAATTATCTAAGTGTGTAAACTAATAAGAATTTGCAAACTCAACAGCTTATAAAAATGTTGTAGAAACATTTGTGACTATAACACTACTCTTAAAAGAATAGATGTCATTGTTAAGGGGGGGCAAAGTGTAATTTTATTAAACAAAATTGCTAAAATTAGGGGCATTGCCCCCAAGTTCATATCTAACTCCGTCCCTGTTGGCACCTCCACCTTGTAGTGATTGTTCCATCTTCGCTTAGCTCAAAAGGAAATCTTGTCGAAGCATAAACTTTTTAGTTTTAAATATTTCTTTCATTCCTAAATTTTGGTCTAATTTCGTTTTTCCGTTCCTAATGTTTTTTTATTTTTTATTTTTTATTTTTAGAAAACATTCTAATTTATATCATTCCATCATCGCATGTTAACTTGCTAGATAATAGGAGATACATTGCTAACTAAAGTAATATCAATTTGATAGTCAATTGACTTGCTTAAATGATTTAATGAGTCGTATAGAGTATTTGGATATTTCTAACTTTAGATTTAAATGTCAGAGTAAGGTTCTCGTTTATTTTGGAACCTCTTAGAGACTCTAAAATTTAATATTATACTTTTCTCAATTTTACATTTTAAAAGTAGGTTTTCATATTTTTGTAGCCTAATTTTCTGTTAACACGAATCTGGGTTATTGTGTTGTCTCCTGGCCACCATTGGAGTGCATTGGTAGAAGGGTAGCCCTAGGATTTCTTTCCTTATTTAAATGCATTGTAATCTTCAAAGTAATTAAAATTTTGTCAATAATAAAATTTCAAAAAGAGTTGTATTCTGGAATTTTCTTTATAGATTAGGGTTATAGCTTAAAGTAAACATATTTTGTTTCTTTTGGATTTCCACCTAGGCCATGTTATATACTAATACTAGACTAATCACACACTAAGTGCTAACTTTAAACTAACCCAAGTTTATTTTACTTACATGGGCCTACAAGGGTTTTGGGCTTTTGGATCATAATTATTATTTATTTTATTTTATTTTTCTTTTTTTTGAGAATCTAATCATAATATCTCTAACAACAATAATCTTTGGGAGTATAGCGAAACTAGCCTTCACTTTGTTATTTCTTTATTTTTAATTGGAGCCTTCTATGTATTTAAATTTCATTAAATGATTTTTTTTAACTTAAAATCTATTTTATTTAAATGAAATTTTTTGAATATTATTTTTATGAATTTCTTATTCATTTGTGAGTGGTTCATCTAACTTTTTCTTTTATAAATATTTCAAAAAAAATAATTTTGTTATTCGTTTTTGAAATTTTCAACTAATTACTTTTTTATTATTATTATATTGTGTTCATTGCTAGTAACAAATTATCTAGAGAAACCTTTTGAGACTCGATAAAATTTTCATAAAACATATTTTTTTGTTAAAAAATAGCATATATATAAATCTATAAAGATAAACTTTTATTGAAAAAAAAAAAGAACAAACAAAGAAATGATGAGTGGTCTACCTACTCTTTACTTTGTTTGTTTTTTTTTTTTTTTTTAATATATATTTGCCTTTGATAAACAGTTACTTTTAAGTAACACTAGAGATACAAAAAAATAACCTAATAATTTAAATTAGAGACTGTGGTTGGCCCATGTGTGAGTTGGCGTGTTAATTATTTTATTTTAACTTCCATGAAGGTAAAAAACCTCACACGGTGTGTGAAATGGAGAGAGGTTTCTCTAGTGCAATAGGAACACGCTTCCTAGAGCTCAGTAGAATTCGTGTCCCTTCTTTTGGAAGGAGTTGTGTGTTTCCTTGGAATAACAAGTTATTCCAAGGCTAGTGGGTTTTGTTTTTTTCAAGTCAAAGAAAAAACTCTCCATCACATGGTGTGTGAAATGGAGAGAGGTTTCTCTGGTGCAATAGGAACACGCTTCCTAGAGCTCAGTAGAATTCATGTCCCTTCTTTTGGAAGGAGTTGTGTGTTCATGTCCCTTCTTTTGGAAGGAGTTGTGTGTTTCCTTGGAATAACAAGTTATTCCAAGGCTAGTGGGTTTTGTTTTTTTCTGGGGTTTGGAAAACAGACATCAATTAGAGCTTCGCCTTTTGTTCCTTCAAGAAAAGCATTGCCTTCCGTTCCAGGTTTTTACAAGACGAAGTTGGGAGTATCTTCGAAGTCAGGTGTTCATGAAGTTGGGAGTAGGACTAAATCGGTGAAGGTGAACCACAAAGCTCAGGTAACGGCGCACGGTCCAGTGGCGGCGCTCAACACTGTCAATCCAAGGGATGCTATGAGTGAGCAATTAATGGATGAAGCCGTTAATTTGGATGCTCCAAAAGTAACGCGTACAGTTGGGAAACATAAAAGAGGGTGTAATCAATGTCTCATTATCAACCCCACAATTTTCGGGTAATCATAATACCGAGAGTCAAGGGGCAGATTTTTTAGCCAAAGAATTTGATGCCAGAATAAATGAGATTGATTCAGAGATGGGAAAATTTGATCACATTAACTGCATGACCCAAACAAGCAATATTTCCCAAGATATCTTAGGTGAGGCACATGAGAAGCATGTGTTAGCCAAACCATAATCAACTCAGCGCACTTGGACCCGATTGGAAAGGAAAACTAATAGAGAAAAAACACAAGAACACTTAGCCACCAGACTGAGTACTAGGAGCAGAAGCAACAAACACATCAGGAAAAAGGCAGTGAGTACCAAGGAACAAAGCAAACTGAGTGGAGGGAAGAGAAGTGGGGAAGCCCATCTGGAGTTACCAAGTAAGTGTAGGCTGGTTTCAAAGGATGATGAATATAGTTCAAACTCAATGGTGGAGGCTAAGACTCAGCCCCGCCAATCGCAATGAGTTGCTTAGTGTAGAACTGTCGTGGGCTTGGGAACCCATGTACAGTGAATGAGTTTGCTAGTCTGGTGCAGGCTAAAGATCCCTCTGTCATGTTTATTGTCGAAACATGGACAGATGAAGCTAGGCTAAAAGATGTGAAAAGAAAAATACAATTTGATAACATGTTCGTAGTACCAAGAGCAATTGATATGGGAGGTGGATTAGTGTTGTTTTGGAGATCGACTATTGATGTAATTGTGGAGGGTTCGGGCATAAATTATATCGATACAATGTTTCAAGAAGAAGATAGGGCAGGGATTGGAGTGATCGTCCGAGAATGCCAAGAAAAAGACTTGGCACACATGGTCGGAATCATCCCTCTCCCTTTAACTGTCATAGAGCTTGAAACTTTGGCTATATTGAAGGCTTTACAGTTTGATGCTAATTTGAGTTTGGAAGATGTCACCTTAGAGGGAGTTTCAGAGATTGCAATGAACGCTTTGAATGCAGATTCGTAGTCTTTGGAATCCTTTGGTTTAATTAGTCGTGATGTTAAATGTTTTGCAAGTTTATTTCATTGTATTAGGTTTTCACATGTTCGTAGAGAATGATTTTTGTATTCTCACATTAAGAGAAACGACAATGGGGTTACTCATAGTCTGACTAAAAATGCATTATACATACCGGATTTTCAAGTATGGATGGAAGATGTCCCATCTCATATTGGTTCGATTTTACAATTGGATGTAGTTGAATTTTATTAATAAAATCCATCAGTTTCTTTCTAAAAAAAAAAATGTTACTTTTTTTTTTTTTTTTTTTTTTTAATATAGTTATCTATTGGCTAATATTTGCGGCCTACTTAATTTTTTACTGGTATAAAAATATTCTTATTGACTAAAATTTGGGATCCTTGTTTCATTTGAGGGAGAAATTATTAGGTTCACCAAGAGGACTACTGACGTGGTTCTCCCTGACCTCCCAACAAATAAAATGTTATTATTTCTATAAATGTAACACCATTTGGTAATTTTTATTTTTTATTCATTGTGCTGATTAGGAAACGCACACATATACTTGCATAGATGACATCATCTCATTGGTTAGGGAGGATTATATTAGCAATCCTCGGCCAGTATAAATAATAATTTCTCCACTTGAGAGCCTTAGGCGACTGCTTAATTGGCCTAATGGTACAGTTGGCCCTGCTTATTTTGTCGCGATAGTCTTCACTTTATCACTTCTTTAAAGCATTTCCAATAGAGTATGCATAGCCAAAATATAGAGAATATATGCTACTGTTCATGCTTTAGCAACTCCTTTATATCCGGAAATTTTTTTTGCTAATGAACAATAGCCCATCAAGTGTGATGGTCTATTGTTCATTCTTCAAATCATTTTTTTCTATTATAATAATTTGGTGTTGAATAAAAAAATGTTGGAAAATGTGTAGTTGTTAAAAAAAGAATAAATAATGAATGAAGAAATAATATTTAAATGAGATAGAGAATGAGATAGAGAATCTGTTGTAAAGTGTATTTGAAAAAGTGGGTAAATAAAGGTAAACGTCATTGTTCATTCTCCAAACAGTACAAAAATTTGATAAATCTGTTAAAGATGCTCTTAGGTTGTTATTTTGATGTCTTCCTTCCTTGCGATAGACTTTGTAGCTGCTGCTGCTGCAAACCAACCTTCACTTAACAACCACTGAAATAGTCTTTCAGTCTTTCCATGACAACTCCAATATTGTCTTACTTTCCTTTAAAAAATAAGTTAGCACCGTCACCATCAATTTTCACTTTCTCAGCCAACCAAGAACCTGAGGAGAACACAGAATCATTTTCTTGAGCCCATATATATATGGTACTCTTAGGTCATTACACTAATTAACTAAAGTGTTTTCTTAAAAAGATCTAACAAGAAGGAAGTCGTCAATTAAAATGCCATTTATTTTTTACCTTGTAAGTGTATGCACGGAATTTGGGACAAGCAACATCATCTAACAAAAAATTAGTATATTTTTTGAGCATCTTCAAACTTCAATAGGATCTTTATATAGATTCTTCTATCCATTTTGGAAAGCAAACCCACGAACCACTTATGACAATGGTTCTGAGATGCTAAGTTGCATTGCATTTATGATTTTCCCTCTACAGCAAGGCTTGGTTGACTTGCTTCAAATTTTGTTTTGTTTTTGTTTTTGTTTTTTTTTTTTTTTTGCTTTTTTTTCTCTGTTTTATTTATTTATTTAATGTGTGTTACTTGAATTTGGAGTGAAATTTTGGCCATTGTTTATCGTCATGGATGGGAACAACCAAATCTGACCCACCGATCAGGTGGGGTTGATTTTGGGAAGAAAATGGTAGGTCGGTAATAGATCGGGATAAAAAGGAAAAGATAATGGACTAAATAATATTAGTTAAATGAAATAGAGAAATAATAGAGAACGTTGTTGGAAATGTATTTCGAAAAAATGTTAGTTGAAATAGAGAAAATGGTTTTATTTACCCTGGTGAAATTTTAAAGGGATCTCCTAATCATTAGTAAAAATTGATATAATTTTTTTAAAAAAAAATATTTGACACAAAAAACGCTAGCAACCACAATTTTTCAAACGATTCCAAAAGTTTCTCACTTACCACTCTATAAATGTATTAATTAATGATTAACATACGCTGTACTGAAAAACTTGATATCACCGTAATTTTCAAATTGAGTCAATTATTGACAAAACTGAATGTAAACACAGTAAAGCATAGTAATAAAGTTTTTTTTTTTTTTTTTTATAAATTTAATTATTAGATAGTTAGAATAATAGAGGGGGAATTGAATCATGATTCTCGTAAAGGAGTGTCGACAATGCCGACAAGGTACACAACTCTTGAGTTTTTAAAGTTGATGACGTAATAAACAAAAACAAATCTCTTTTCAATTCATTTTTATTTCTAGGGTTTATAGCATATTGAGATTATAATAGAAGATAATTACATTGCATATCGTATTGTTGTTCATTGCCTTTTGTAATAATAAATCAATATGCTTATTTTGATAAGAAACGCGCACACTTAATCACCGTTTAAAGCACTTTAAAATTAAAAGCATATCGCGGAATATTATCGCATTGATCATTCAACTGTATACACTTCTTTTCGTGTGTATTATAGTTAACTAATTGTAACGGTTTATCAGTTATTGTAGAGTATATATTAAATAAAACAATATATTTTGTTAAGTATTAATCTAGGTAGTTATAGTGTATAAAAAATGTATATTGTAGAATTCTCCATTATTCTACCTATTTTTCCCTCCTAAATTTTGGTTAAATTTTAAAGAGACTATTGGAGATGCTCCAAATCATTAGTTTGGATTGGTATAATTTTTTAAAAAGCATATTTGTCACATACAGCATTAGCAACCTTAATTTTTCAAAAAGATTCCAACCATATTTGTCACATACAGCCTTAGCAACCATATTGACAAACTTTATCTCACAATAATTTCCAAATTGAGTCAATTACTAACTTAAATTATTTTAAACACAATTAAGCATAGTAATAAAGTGAGTTTTAATTTGGGGGGAGGGTGTGGGGGGGAATTGAATCCTATTCCTCATTTTATAGGAAGGGCCGACAAGGTACACAACTCTTGACATCTTAAAGTTGACCACGAAATAAACGAAAATCAAAACTCTTTTAATTTCAATTCGTTTTTATTTTTAGGGTTATATAGCATATTGAGCTTATAGTAGAAGATAACTACATTGCAAGTCGTATCACCGTTCATCCCTTTTTGTAATAGTGAAGCAATAAAAAAAAAGTTGAATTAGACTAAGTTATACATAAAGAAGAAAGAATGAGATTTTAAAGAGCTGTACTGTAACTAAGAAAATGAACTAACTTAATTTAGAATAAGCCGTAAGAAGTGTGCATACTTAATCACTATTTAAAATACCTTCCAATTAAAAGTAAAGTGCGAAATATTATTTTGTGGATCATTCAACTATATATACTTTTTTTTTTTGTATGTATTATACTTAACTAATCTTAACGGTTTATTAACTAATCTTAACGGGTTTTCAGTTATTGTAGAATATATATTAAATTAAACAATATCTTTTGTCAACTATTAATATAGGTAGTTACAATACATAAAAAATTTTATATCATAAAATTATAAATTATTTTGCATATATATTTTTAAGCTTCATATGAATTTTATTTCTTCTTCTATTTTGTTACAAAATCATTTTTTTTTTTAATTTCTTCTTGCAAGTGCCAAGGATATACAGTTGATTCTAGCTACTATTTTGGAACCACTCCAAGAGATTTCTCCCCATAATATATGATTTAGTGTGTCTGAGACAAAGAGACAATATATGTCCGAGAGAATAATCTAATACTTAATATGTCTGAATACCATCATTTAAATTTTTTTTTTTTTTAAAGATAAAAGATAAAAGAAAGATATATGGGAGGTTGCATGAAACTTCCCTAATCTGCAAAGCACCAGGTCCTCTTCATGTTTTTGGCAATTGTTGAAACCTCGTGAAACAAAACAAAACATTCAGATTTGATATATACAACTATGTTTCCTTATATTGAAACGTTGCAATGTTTGAATGAAACTTTCAGCCTACAATTACACCCCAAAACTACATTCCATCTCACAATATACACAAACAAACACCCTCTTCTCTGCACAGAGACATAAACACAGTTCATTTCTCTCAAAGACCTCTCCACAGCCACATGGACTCCTCACAATCTGTTGATGCTGCAACTCATGTCACTGACAGGGTTCTCTATCGCCGTCTGGTAGAGATTGGAGTAGATGCAGAAGAGTCCATGAGGATCATGGCGTTTTGGATGTGGGTAGAGGCCCAAGGGTTTATTGAACTGGTCCCTAAGATATCTGCCAACAATGACCAGCTCTTGGCAATGGTGGCTGATGAAACCAAGGCCATTCTGGCCGCTCTTGACCCCAGTTCCACCACGCCAATTACTCAAAATCTCTGCCCTATCACTTCCCTGATTTTGTACCCCGTCTCGGTCGAGGAAATCTTTGGGGACAAAGACCTCGTCTCCGAAGGTGTCTCTGAGGTTCACAACCAAGTTTGTGGTGTTCTTTTCAAGGATGTGTTTGAAGAAGGAGACAAGAGTGGAAAAACTGAG
>NW_027070131.1:124398-178756 GCF_002906115.3 Quercus suber
ATGCCATTTAACATCCTCTTCCCCTTCAACCAATTTTCAACCAATTTCATACACAAAACAAAACGATTCATAAATGGCCTATAAATTCTTCTATTATTCTTGCCTCCAAGTCAAGGAAGTCAATACCGTACCGGAGGCTGTACCGGTTTGGCCAACAGTACGATATATTTCGGGTACCGGTCAATACCGGTGTACTGTTTCGGGTTTACCGCTATATATATAAAATTCTATATATATATATATATTTTTTTTTTTTTTTAATTTAAATCCTATCTCTTTAAGTATATTTAGGCCCAATTCATTATTATCTTTATCCTTCTACAATGGCCCAATCCATCACATATAAATCTAAATTATTTAATCATTATATAAAAAAAAAAAAAAAAATTGTAAAAGGTTCAAACAGTCAAAGGTCCCACTAAACTCACGTGAATTTTGATAGAATTCAATGCCTTACTGCCTTACTTTAACTTTTACCACAACCACACGTTATTTTCAAAGAGAATAAACACAGCCACATGTTTTGAAAACACATTGAGAAGCCAAATGCTCAGAGACAAGAAGGCTGGTGTTAAGCGAAGAAGAGGAGAAGAAAGAAAAAAAAGTAAGAACGAGAGATGCAAATGAACAGAATGAGGCCATGATGCAGCGGCAGTCTCCGCCGAAACTTCGTCATTGTCTCAGTGTCACGAATCTACGGGTTTTTGCAGTGGTAGGCTCTACCGGAACTTTCAGCCCGGTATCCATTTACCGGCCGAAACAGCCGGATTTCGCCGGTACGGCCGGTATTTTTTCCGGTATGAAACAAGGGAGGAATTTGTACCGGTTTACTGGCCGGTGCGGTATATACCGGCTGTTCCGGCCGGTACAGTACGAAATTCACCACCTTACCAAATAATAAACGACAACATACCCAATTTTGAAATTTTGATGATGTTCCTAATCCCAATATGATCACTCTCTCTCCAACATCACCAGATAGTGCAGAAACAGAATAATTAAATTCAGAAATAGGTATGCATCTGTTTCTGTGTCCTGCTTTGGCCTTCTTGTGTTTGGTTCTATGCGGGTGATTGTTTTTCGTTAATTATCTATACTTCTTGTGCATTGTGCTTGTGATATATTCTTCAGAATGCATGAAACCAACAAACAAATATGCTTTTAAAATAGATATGGCGTTGTAATTAAATTGAAGATGCACGTACAAAATATGAGTTTAATAGATAAAATTTCGGTGTCTAAGAAATTACAAGAGTTGGGTCAATATTAGAAATCTAAAGTTGAGTTATCCAAGGACCACGGTCGTACATAGTTATGTATGTATTAGTTATTTACTTAAAAATGTGAGTAAATTATTAATATTTTGGGAGAGATAAATAAAATAATGCCTGCAAAGAAATTTTTAATCTAATTTCTTTTCTTAGATTTTTTATATCAACATTTTTGTTTATATATATTTTATATCATAAAAAATTGAATAAATCATATATTATTTAGTAATTGAAATATTCGCAAGTGTTATATAAAAAATTAAATTTAAATAAAGTATTTATGCGGTATTAGTCATATATTTTTTTACTTCACTGAGATAATCTTTGCATTATTCATACTTTTAACTGCTTTTTTTCTCCAAAAAAAAAAAATCTACCTTTTTAAACTTAAATTTTTTTTAAAGAAAAAATTACGTAATTTACCACTTACGATACTAACAAACCTGGGGAACACACTAAATGATTAACAATATGTAACAATTATTTGACCCACAAGTAACAAAGCAGTACAGCAATGAAGATTCATTTGAGAAACTATCATTCTAATTGATATCTAAATAAAAGTAAAAAAATACTATAAAATAAGAAAAATAATAATCAATTGAAGAAAAAAAAATTTACTTAAGAAAATTATTATAAAAAAAAATAAAAAATAAAAAAAACTATGCATGTTAAACACATATTTTGAAGTGATGAATTGTTGGAACTTAATTAGTAGACAAAACTTAAAGTTAGACGATATTTATTACATGCAGGGACACAATTTGTGGCCCAAACCCAAAGACGAATGGGGTGATGGCCCAATGAACCTAATACAATAAATTTATAGAGAGTGGGATGAAGAACTAGGCCCTAGTGAATTTAATAACAGCTAGTATGGATTTAGAAGGTGATCAAGCAAGAGTGAGGCACATAAGACTGGGTAAAATTCACTGTCCGAGGAGATAATTTTGAGTATAAATCAATATAACTGTTTACAAGTACAACTTTGATTATTACAGTATTTTCTCTTCCTCTTTCTTCGACCCCTTTCTCATGGGAGGTCTCTCACATTATATATTTTCTTTTAGACCATCCTAGTTCTACACTTGTTAATCATCTAAACCTTCACTTGAGTACAGTCCCATCAGACATCCTCTTAGGCTTTCGGTGAATTGTAGCAACTGAGAATGCACTGTTCAGGGGTCTTCTCCACATAAATGCGGCCAAAAAAGTAGCTGCAATGCATTTAATGTGGTGATAGCAGTTTTTCCTTTAGATATTTCTGAGTTCTTATTACTCCTATACATGCATGAAGCTCATATTTATCGTGGAAACCTACTGGTAGGTCACCTAGGTTACTGGAATATAGATTTGAATTGTATTCATCGCGTTCGATGAGGAGTTACTCCTCGGACCGTTCTCCATCTGTTCCTTCTTTACGAGACTTTCAATTTGGAACCTTGAAAGGTTATTTATCCCTCCTCAGACATTCTCACGCCCTCGGACAAAGCCCAAGGCCCAATATACAATTTTGAACCTTTATCCCTACATTACATATACCAAATAAGTATTTTATTTTGGATTTAACAATAAATTTTTTTAGTTATACATTTAATAACATTGTATTAGAATCACTTGAGAAATTTCATGTATTTTTTTGCTTAAGTAATGATTTTGAGTGGGACTTTTATAAAATTTGTTTAGTTTATTTGTAATCTTTTTTCTTTTCCTTTTTTTAATTTTATTGGTGAATCTAGCCTTTTTTTTTTCTTATTTATTTATTTATTTATTTATTTTTATTTTAAGAAACAAACACACACAAGAGAGGGAAACTGGGAAAGGGGTGAATCTAGACTTATTGTAATGAAAAGGAAAATTCGTCTTCTATATCGGTCATTAGTGGATTTTTTTTTTACAAAGCATGGCTATGGAAATAACGATGCTGCTAGTCAGTCTTTTATAATTTTATTATTAAATAGAATTTCGTTAGTTGACAGCGAAAAAAAAAAAAAAAAAACTTTGACCAACTTGCTTCCCAACAAAGAATAGTAATATTCTTTTTTAAAAAAAAGTAATATTTCTATATATTAAAAAATAAAAAATAGAAAGATTTAGGGTGCGTTTGGTATACTGAATGGAAATTACAACAGGAATTGTAATTTTTATTACTAGTAATAAAATGTGTTGTAATGTAATAACTAAACCTATTCATTAGTTTGGTTGTAAGTTATAACATTAGAATGAAACTTAACATTTATTTTAGGAAATATCTTATTCATACAATTAAATTTCCTTAAAAATTGTTATTTTTAAATTTAAGAAAGATATGTGTTATTTTTTATAATTTTTTATTTTTATAATTATTAGATGTATATGGAAGGTTTGTTTATTTAGAAATATATTAAGTTTTGAAATTAATACACTTACTAAGGAATAACTAATACAACCTTTTAAAGAGGAATAATTATTCCTCATTTTGAAGAATAGCTATTCATAAGGAATGACTATTCCTTGTAATAAAAACATAACCAAACTAAAGAATAATTAAATCATAGGAATAACTATTACGTTATAGCGCCCATTACAGTTTACTAAACATGCCCTTAAAGTTTCCAAGTCAAGTGTTTGTGTTGAGAGTTTAATGAAAGAGTATTTGGGGTAATTACACTTTATTACCCTAAACTATATATCAAATTACACCCTGCACCATGTATGGTAAGAACTCTAATTAAATTATAATTAACTTGTGTTACACTTTGTACTCTATCGTCAATTCTACTTATGTCTTGGATGGAAAACCAAAGTTTAGAATGTAAAATGTAATCGGGAATATAGTTTAAAGTGATAAAAGTATAATTTCTTCTTTGTTTTTAAGGAATTGAGAGACGGGGTAATTGTGTCTTTTCACATGATGTCATGTTTTTCGGTCTAAGTTAATAGCTCAGTTGATGGCATGATGCAAAGTGTAACATGAGTTATAATTTAAAGTTCTAATTGTGCATTCTAAAAGGCTAATGTGTAAAGTATAATTTGGAGAATAGTTTATATATAGTGGTAAAGTGTAATTTTTCACAATGTATAGGATACATATATATGGGATAAGACCTACATATGTTGTGAGAAGAAGTATCACGAGACTATCTCATAAAATACTTTTTTTTAGCTTAAACAACTCAAGTTTGGTCAATATGACCAAGGGCCAGCTTGTAGCTTAATTAGTACTTTCTTATGCACAAAATGCTTGAGATTTAGAGAGAAAAGGATTTATGCTACACAATTAGTAGCATATTATAACTATTTCAAAAAGAAAAGTTTGGTCAATATGAACACAATCTTGATTTGATTTTTATTTTTTTATGAATAGAAATTCTCTACTGTATTTTGAGTGTTTCACTTCATGTTTTACAAACTACAATATCCTATGTGTCTAATTTTTTTTTATAAGAATTTATTTGTTTTAAAAGAGAAGAAAAAAAAAAAGGGTATTCAGCTGGCATATTTTTATTCATTTTTATATATGTTCATGTTCAGCTCAGCTGCCATTAAACTTGGGTACATATCAAAATGATGGTGACATCAAAGATAAAAAAAAAGTTCGGTACATATTTATCAAAAAAGAAAGTTTGGTACATATCAAATTGATGGTGACTTTAAAAAAAAAATTATTAATATATAAAAAAGACCGTGACTTAAAAAATAAAAAGTCACCATCATTTTTATACTTACCAAACTTTAATAGTGGTTAAGCTGACAATGACGGTGCTTCGCTGTTCAAAATTTTAAGTACAGAGACGAATAAGAAAAAAGGAAATGACACACATTCCATTTGCATCCATTTTTCCTTCGCGTTTTCAGGCTGGTGGTGGTGGGAGTAGACCAAACTTTTTCCCTATAAAAATCCACATTCCGGCTCTCCATTCTAAGCAGTCATAGACATTTCTTACAATCTCATTAAGAACTATGGTTTGCTTAATAATATGTCTCTCTCAACTCTTTTTCCTCGTGTTTCTCTTGCATTCTCAACCTACTTCATCATCATCTTTCTCCTCTTCTTCTACACTATCGTGTTCCCAAGAGCAAAGCTCCGCGTTGCTCAAATTTAAGCAACTTCATTCTTATCCAACTTCTTCTTCTTCCAAATATTCTGATCACTGTGATCAAAAGAAAGAGTCTTGGAAGGAGGGCAGAGATTGTTGCTCATGGGATGGGGTTACGTGTGATACAATGGGGAGAGACGTGATTGGCCTCGACCTTAGTTGCAGTGAGCTTCAAGGCACCATTCATTCCAATAGTAGCCTCTTTCTTCTCCCTAACTTGCAACAGCTCAACCTTTCTTTCAACTGCTTCAATTCACCGATTTCATCTGGGTTTGGTCTGTTTGCTAAGTTGGAAAAACTTGATCTTTCTTCTTCTCAGTTTTCTGGTCAAGTCCCACATGAACTATCCAAACTCTCCAAACTGTCCTCACTAGATCTCTCTGGCAATAAACAAGTTAGTCTCAATACATCTGTCATGAGGAGGCTTGTTCACAATCTGACCAAGCTAAGAGAACTCCGTCTTGATGGTGTTCAGATGTCCCTTGTTTCGCTTGATTCTTTGATGAATCTGTCCTCTTCTTTGACAGTCCTTAGTCTAAATGGTTGTGGATTGCATGGCAACTTACCATATAACATTTTCCGCCTACCGAGCCTGAGGGAGCTCAGTTTAATTTGCAATCCTGAACTCAGAGGGGCTTTCCCAACGACAAATTGGAGCAATCCCTTGATGTTTTTGGATGTCTCTACCACAGGTTTCTCAGGACCATTGCCAAATTCCGTTGACAATCTAAAATTCTTAAAGCATTTGGGATTATCTCAGTGCAATTTCAATGGCTTGATACCTGCGTCATTTGGTAACCTTACGCAAATTACTGAATTAGATTTATCAGGTAACAATTTTGTTGGTGAGTTGCCATCATCACTTTCAAACCTCAAGAACCTGTCTTTCTTGAATCTCCGATGCAACAACTTAAGTGGTAAGATCCCATCATCACTTTCATGTGGGCAACATCCAATCCTTTAAAATACTTTTGAATCTAATGGAATTGCAATTTTACAGGATCAATACCCGAGTCCTTTGGAAACCTCACGAAAGTTACTTATTGTTACCTTTCATCTAACAGCTTCATTGGCCACATTCCATCATCACTCTCAAATCTAAAGGATCTCACTTTTCTGGACCTCGGAGGCAACAATTTTGAAGGTACACTTCCAGATTTTTTGACCAAGCTCACAAAACTCACAAATTTAGACTTAAATTCTAACCACCTTATTGGTCAAATTGGTGAATTCCAAAATGCCAAGTCATTGGAGATTCTTTTGTTATATAATAACAGGCTAAATGGCTCTGTTCCAAAGTCAATCTCAAATCTGGTGAAACTTCAGAAGCTTGATATTTCTTCAAATAATCTGAGTGGCACTATAGAATTTGATATGTTCTCAAAGCTCAATGAAATCGATTTTCTAGACCTATCCTATAACAGTCTGTCTTTGAGCATCAACAACAGTTTAAAGTATACCTTCCCCAAACTCAAATACTTGAAACTAGCATCTTGCAACATAACTAGATTTCCATACTTTTTAAGAACCTCAGATTTCTTAGACACCTTAGACCTATCTAACAATAGGATCAAAGGCCAAGTCCCAAAATGGATGTTTAAAGTGCTAGGGAATTTGAAATCATTAAATCTTTCTCATAACTCTCTGACAAGTATAGAGCAAATTCCAGGAGAGAATTTAGAAAATCTTGATCTTCATGCCAACTTTCTTCAAGGAACTTTTCCTGTTCCACCATCTTCTGTGGTTTTCTTTTCTATCTCAAACAATAAATTGACCGGGGAAATCCCTTCTTCAATTTGCAATCTAACCCTCCAAATCCTTGATATCTCCTTTAACAATCTAACTGGTACGATTCCACGATGTTTGGGATACTTGAGTGATTTTCTCTCGGTGATGGATTTGCGAACAAATAGATTCCACGGAACCATCCCTGAAATGTTTGCAAAGTGCAAAAGCTTGAGAACTCTTGTCTTTAATCACAATCAATTGGAAGGGTCATTACCACAATCTTTGGTCAATTGTAAAAAGTTGGAAGTTCTAGACTTTGGAAATAACAAAATAAATGATTCATTCCCCTATTGGTTGGAAGCGCTTCCAAAGCTACAGGTTCTTGTCTTGAGGTGCAATAGATTTTATGGTCAAATTGAAGATTTCAAGGCCGACTCATCTTTTTCTATGTTGCGAATAATTGACCTTTCTCAGAATAATTTTATGGGTCATTTAACTTCCAGTTTTTTTGAAGGATTGAAAGCTATAAAAACAGTCAATGAAAATGAGGTTTCATTGAAATATATTGGGGAAGACTATTACCAAGACTCAGTAATGGTGGTATGGAAAGGGCATGAACGTAAGCTAGAGAGAATCTTAACCATCTTCACTACCATTGACCTCTCATGCAACAAGTTCCATGGGCAAATTCCAAAAGCACTTGGAAAACTTCAGTTTCTTCGAGAGCTCAACCTCTCCCATAATAGCCTAACTGGCTATATCCCATCATTGTTGGGAAATTTGTTGGTACTTGAATCCTTAGACCTCTCTTCAAATATGCTCAATGGCTCCATTCCAATGCAATTAACAAGTTTAACGTTTTTAGCTGTTTTAAACCTTTCACAAAACAAACTTACAGGACCCATACCTCAAGGCCTACAATTTAATACATTTCAAAACAACTCATACATTGGGAACAAAGGATTGTGTGGATTTCCATTGTCGAAGAAATGTAGGATTGTTGAGCCACCACCATCTGAAGAGGACAATGATTTAAAGTTTACAAGTGGATTTGGTTGGAAGGCTGTGATGATAGGGTATGGATGTGGATTCGTGTACGGGATAGCTATGGGATATCTTGTTTCCAAGTCTAGAAAACCTCAATGGCTTGTAAGCTTGGTTGGGATATCTTGTTTCCAAGTCTAGAAAACCTCAATGGCTTGTAAGCTTGGTTAAAGGAGAATAGTATCTAAAGAAGAGAGGGGAGTAATAATTAAACATCAAGAAGAAGAAATTAAAGTAATTAATGGTTGGTTGATGTGTTTTGAAAAAAAATTTCTCTAGAATATTATTGTACTATTGTTTTATATTTGCTTGTCTTAGAAGTTGCGCAATAATTTGTTTGTATAGAAGTTGTTTACTTCTTCATAGAATAATCGTGCTCATATATGATGAGCATATATATGTATATATATATATATTTACCGGAATTCCATGTTTTGTTTGTTTTTTTAGATTGTGTGGCATGTTGGAATTTAGTTATAGGATGGTCTTGCGCTGGCTTCTAATATTTTTCTTTATATAAATGAATAATTGATTTTATATCAGAAGAAAAAAAATGGAATATTTCAAATCATAATCATAAAAATACTAGAATTCAAAATGAAAAAGGGTTTAAACATGGAAATTAGATCTGGTCCTTGAACAGGCACTTCTTTGCCCAAGACCCATGAAGGCTTATTTTACCACTTCTTTGCCCAAATTCTCAAGGCCAATATAGAAGGTAGAGCTTACAAGTGTGAGAGATTATCGTTAGAACTATGGTCATTGAAACCTATTAAATCAAATATTTCAAAGGTATTTGGGATTATTTCTTAATGTGTTGTTTGAAAGATTTTATTGTGGTGAATTTGGTTTTTGTAGATATCATTGAGGTAAGCTTGTATTTCTCTTAATTGTAGTCTAAGCTCAGGTTGTGTGATAAAACTTGAGTAAAAGATCAATGTAACTTGTTGATTATAGTGGATCATTCCAAACACGACTTGTCTACGTAGACTTTTGGATGGAGGGGAGTAGAAAAAAAATGAAATATTGAGGGTTTAATAAATCTTATTTGGAATTTTTTAAATTGGGGTGGGGGGAGGAAGTATTTATGCCTATGTTGTGTATCCTCCCAATTTTCATTTTATTTTTTTACAGGGTACCTTAATTTTAATTTTTTAAATAGGAAGAATTTGGAAAAGAGGGTTGGGATTCCATTTATTTTAAAATTTTAATTGCCAATTTACCCCTATGTTGAATTAATAACATATATCAATTTATATGATCATTCTCTTCTGCTCTCCTCACCTACTTAATTTTTAATACAACTAGATGATCATCTGTTCTCATTTTTCTTAATTTTTAAAATATCTCCTATAAAAAAATTTAAAATATCTAATTGAGGGTAACCATTCCTCTCCCGTCTCCTCTCCTCTACTTTCTCCCTTACTCTTTACTCTCCTTTCTCTCCAAACTTCCAAACATACTAATGGTATTGAACCTCTTAAATATTGTATGCATTGTTTATGCCTTCTATGTGTTTGATAATTTGTCTCTAACGATACAAAAAAAAAAAAAAAAAAAAAAAAAAAAAGTCCTCTGTGAAATTGAAATCTATTAATAACTAAGATTCCATATTACATATGTTCTTAGCTTAGTCTTGATATTTCTTATCGGTAACTTCCATTAACTTTGTGTTGGTAAATCCATTTCTGGTTGACAATATTGATTAAGGCTCTTACCAAGAAGCGGTTTGTTTTAACCAACATCTTAGACACTTATACAAATCATCATCCATTTTACCTTCTCAACAATGTGGCATTTGGCGATCTGCCCACAGGTTTTTTGTCTTTAGTATGGCTTTGATGTTTCTACAAGCTGTAAGTACCCTAATTTATCGCTAGGATGCCCTTCCACAATTTAACTTTTTAGGATTTTTTGGTTAGACTAGAGAGTGTTGAAGGAGAACAACCTCTTACCTTTCCAAAGTCTTCCTTCAAGTTATTTTTACAACCAATCTAGGCAATTACGTATGGAAACTTGGGTTGTATCTCATGGTGCATACATTGAAATTGAAGTGAGTTGTAGCGATTTTGAGCTATAATGCCAAAGCCAGCAACTGACATTTGATATAAAATTAATGTAGGCTGCATTAGTTTTTCTAGCCCTTCTAAGTAACAAAAGAAAGGTGATCTCATGAGCATTAAATATCATTTGTGTATTTTTTTTTTTTTTTACTTCATTTAAGCTACCCCACAATTTCTTTGACCATTTGCTTGGCAGCTTGGGAGAGAGAGAACTCTTGCAAGTAACTGTATTTTGTATTTGTAGCCTACATATACTTATGTTTACAAGATCTGCAATTCATCTATATAATACATAAAACCTTAAGATAGTATTTATTATTGTTATGCTCATGTTGAACCACATCAACATAGAATTTCGGTCCATTCAGTTCATTTCAGTCCACTTCAATCCATTCATCCATTCGTTTTTTTCGATTCACTTCAGTCCATCCGGTCCACTTTAGTCCATCCAATTTGGTCCACTTCTGATCAATTCGGTCCACGTTTGTCTATTTTAATCTATTTTAGTCCATTGGTCCATTTCGGTCCACTCTAGTCCACTTCATCTGTTTAGTTCACCTTAGTCCATTTTGTCCTCTTTGATGATGCTTTAGGAGGAGAGGTGTATGTTAAAAGAGGAGCTGTTTAATTGACAATTATGTCAAAATTTTAGTGTAATATTGATAAGTATCTTGATAAAATTATATTTTTCTTATGTTATTAAAATTTTGTATTTTTTTTCCCTAATATTAGGTGATGGATTTGCTTATACATGTTTCCTTCTTTAGCCATTCAAGACGTATAAAGGATAAACTATTTGTATGGAGTACTAGAAAAAAATCCAACCACACATTAATTTATTTACAAAATACCTCGCATTATATTATAATTGAATGTAAAATATATTATATTTTCTTTAAAAAAATACAAAATTTAAAACACTTTCTAATAACAAATATATATATAGATAGCTTAATTTACAAAATCTAATATATATTGTATTGACTATACTTTATTAGAAAATAATCATTTCATTTTAAGAAGGGATTGAGACTAATACTTATAAGTCTCATATACTATTTTATTTTTTACTTAACAGAAAAAAAAAAAAAAAAAAAAAAAAAAAAAAAAAAAACATCAAAAAACAAAAAAAAAAAACAAATCGTCAAATTTTTTTTGGAGCATTGTGCAGATCTGCTATTAGTGTTTATAAAGCCTGCATGTAACAAAATTACAAAAATATTATTGAACAACCATAATTCACTAAGCACTTTTCTCAACAACAAAATAATAATAATAATAAAATCTCCAAGCACTAAAAGTGTTTTTAATGGATTAAAACGCCAACACCGCAATAAAGTAACATCTTACTTATCAAAATATCAGTGTACGTACGAACTTGACATAGGATCAATGGCAGAGCTGGGATTTAATTTCAAGGGTGGCAAAATTTTAAAAGCAACACACATGTCTGATGTACACATACACGCAAATACTTGATACCAATCTGAATAATGACAAATCATTCACGTGAATACCCAGCTATGTTTTAATGTAGACAAAGTTATAAGATAACAAATTTTTATATGATGTAAATTTGTTAGGTGTTTGTGAATTTTTTAAGTCAAAATTTTACTTATGATTCACATTAAAGGATTATTAGTAGGTAGACAAATCCAAATTATAGCTCTTGTTAGATCTGATATTTTGATTAATTAAACTCATAAAATAGTCCACTCCCAATATTTTTTAAGACTAATATAAGAGCAGTTTTAACTGCTGATACGGATGTTTAGAACTACCATCAGACTTGATGTTATTTTCAGTCTGAGTTGTCTTATAAAATTGACTTACCTTCTTTCTCAAAAAAAAAATATGAGACATTTAGAGTTTGTAGTTCAATTCTCTATTTATAACATTTATAAATTTTTATCCATTATAAAAAATAAAAAAAAAAAAATGAATATATGAGTCTAGTTAATGAGTGCCCTAGCGCTTTCATTAGGTTGATTTTTTAATTGCAATCAATTTCCTTTTTATAAGTACTCAAGTCACTTCAACCACTTCCTAATACAAGCATTCAGCCAAAAAAAAAAAAAAACACTATACAGTGGGATTCGTTTAAAGCCTCCTTAATAAGTGTACAAGAGCATTGGTTAACAAAAGCTAAAAAAAATTCACGAGTAAAATTTTTCTTTGAGAACTTCTCAAATTCACAAAAATTCACATGAATCCAGACTTCTTTCCCTGAGTTTTCGAGGCTACTGTTAGCTAGAACGGTATCTAGTCTTACTGCATTTCCATTATGCGTTTGGTGGTATCAGGGATCCACTCAATCAAAACTATTCTGCATCAGCCTCAACCATTTATTATAAAATGTTGAAGTGAATACTCTAGCTAAGTTAGCTTAAATAGGAAAAAATTGAGGTTTTAGCTAGTTATAGTGTACTAAATTGTTTTTGAGGCTGGTGTGAATGGGTTATGAGCTTAGTTACCGAAAAGAAATAAGTAAATGGGAAGACTTAAAATCAAGTACAAAGACTAAGACTTAAATTGTTAGTGTTTGTGAGATACCCATTTCATTAGTGCAGAAGAGGCACCCATTACATTAGTGCTTCTTGAGTCATTAGCCAAAGTCATGATAGAATATAAGAAATCAACGAACCTGCCCTAAGAAATCAAAGAATCTATGATGGCTTTGTTGAGAAGATAAATAAAAATTAAATAAAATTAATAAATAAAAAAAATGAAGATACAAGTACAACTATGAGGTAGTTATCGTCACCTTTTCATATAAAATATACACCTTCCAGCTCTTCTTTAAAGACATATATATTTACTTCTGATCTCATTTGGAATTATGAGGTGGTTAATATGGCTCTCTCAACACTTCCACCTCTTACTGCTCTTCTATTTTCTTTTTACTTCATCATCATCATCATCTTTTGCCTCTACTATGAAACCACCGCGCTCCCAAGACCAGCAGTTAGCATTACTCCATTTTAAGCAATTATTTACCTTTTCAGAATATGCTTCTTATGATTGTAACCTTTTGGGTTATCAGCATTCTTATCCAAAGATGGAGTCTTGGAAAAAGGGCACTGATTACTGCTCATGGGATGGGGTTACTTGTGATAGGGTGAAGGGAAACCTGATTGGCTTTGACCTCAGTTGTAGCTGGCTTCAAGGCAGCATCCCTTCCAATAGTACCCTCTTTCTTCTCTCTCACTTGCAACATCTCAACCCTGCTTACAATGACTTTTATTTTTCATTGATTTGCATCTGGGTTTGGTCAATTTACTAGGTTGAGATATCTTAACCTTTCAGGTTGTGTGTTTTCTGGCCAAGTCCCACTTCGTTTATCGCACCTCTCCCTATTGGCCTCACTAGATCTCTCTACTTTTTTTTTTTTTTTGTGCCTTCATAGGTAGTCTCTAAGTTTATTAATTAATCAAATTAACATGCAATTGTATGTGGCAACACAAACAAATCACCAATTAATTAAAATATATAGCGGAAAATAAATTGACATGTTGATTTATTTACGAATGGGGAAAACTTACACGGCAAAAATCCCACCAAGTGATTTTAAGGTCACCACTCCTGAGAATCCACTATTATCAAAATAAGCGGTTACAAATAAAGGAATCCCAGTACCTTATACGAACTTACAATTGAATCCTTACCCTAATACTCAATTAGACTTGTTCTGCAGTGGCAATCTCTCCTTTTTAATGCACGGCTTCCAGTACATAACTAACTAATTGCACGGATCTCAGTACGTGACTTGATCACTAACTAGAGAAGGATGTTGGCTGCAAAGTTCTTTAATTCATTCAGACGATGAAGATCATGAAGTTGCTTGGTCACAAAACCCTACAGTATACAAACACAGTAGCTTCTTCAAGAACTAGGGCAAACTAGGTTTCCGATTACACTCTTCTTCACACTTGTGAAATTGTGCTCTTATGCAACTTTTGTCACCTTTTACGGCCATTAAAATAATCCTTATATATGTTTAGGGTTGTGAGAAAAGAAAGTCCAAACATACATTCACGGATTGGATGAACATCAGCTTGAAAAACTGAACTTCATAAACCTCAATAGATACCCTATCTATCAAGCTAGTTGTCGAGCCACAAGTTTCAGCAACTTTTATACCTCGATAGATGCTAGCTGTCAAGTTTTAAAATCTTTCACTTCATTCCTTGATTCTTGGACAGACTTGCATGGTTTTAACACTTGAACTTGAAACCTTGTTTCTTGAAGCATTAAACACATCGTAGAACTATCTAATTACAAGTAAAATGCGTTTTGTCAAAAGATTAGCCAACTACATAAAATAGTGATGTATGTTCCTAACATTGAATCACATATGTCCTAAAAATATCACCAAAAAATTATTACGAATCTCTAAGCATCTTCATCCCTTTTATTTGAGGTAAAAATTTCGAATCTTTTTTGTGGGTTTTATACTTTTGATTGAGGTTATTTTAATGTAAGTTTTGATAATGATATTCATATGATTTACGAGCTTTGTAAGTGATATTCACGTGTTTATATGTATGAGTTTTGTCTTGGTGGATTTATTTGATGAGTGGGTTTATGCTTTGTACTAATGGTGGCTATCTAAGGTTTATTTATGGTGGAAATTTAGGTGTTTTGAGTTATATAATGTGATAGATGGTAAATATAATTTTTATTGATTATTTGGAGCTAGTTAAATATTCAAATTGTTTGTCTTGGGGGATATTATGATTTTGGTGTCATGGGTCTTAAGATGATGTTGTGTAAATCTTATGAAAGCTACTCATGAATTGTTAAGATTTTAGTATTAGGGAGATGATATTGAATGGATTAATTTTATAAATTGGAGCCTATGCCTTGTGAATTAATTTGTTGACAAACTTTGGAAGTAGAATACATTATTTGTGAGGTTGATATTAGGCTTGCCTAATTAAGTGCTAATTTGACAATTCCTAATTTGTAACTAGATACAATTTCAAGCTTTAAGCTTATTGTGATAGGTTTGATTGATATTGTTTAGGTTCTAACTAATCTCTTTTGAAGCTTGGAGAATTATGATTTTTGCGGGTTGTAAGGTAAGTAGCTTTCTAATGGGATTTTTAGAAAATAACCATGTCGCATAAATGTTATTTTTGGATCAAATACATTTTGGAAAATTATTTGGGGAACTATGTTTTACTAAAAAGTGCATCATATTTGGTATTGCATTTGGGGAAATACATGAACTATTGACATGGAAAATATTAGCATCTTTGATTTAATTTTTGATAAGGAATTCATAGATTTTATGGTATATTGGAAAATTTAAAGGTGTCTATCTTGTCTTGTATTACTTGGGAAATTGATAGAAAATCTTGTTGACAAGAAATGAATTTGGAAACCTTACAAACTTTGTGAAAGTTTTGGTTATTTAATGTTTTCTGAAACTACTTAGATATAAACTATGTGTTTCAAAGTACATATAACTGTGAGCTTCATGTAGTTTTAACCCTATGCCATGTATGATTTCTCGGTGATCACCCAATTTGATTTCCATAGTCTTTGTAACAATGGTGTCAGATCTAGGTTAGTGCTCTTTCACTTTGAATGATGTGTTATTCCCTGCTGCCCATGAAGGGAAGAGGTTTCTTAACTGTGTGTGGGTGAGGCTACTGCTAATGGGGCCAAAAGACCACATGTAAAAGAGGTCCTATTTGACACATTCTCCCTGTTGCCCATTCGGGGAGAGAAAAAACCTTGAGGGTATGGGTTAGGTTGCTTCCCAGAGAGCCAAGAGACTACATACCAAAAAGGACAATATCATGCCAATTATGAATGGATGGATCCCCTGACAAGTCTATGTGGGAGTGTGGTATCTTTGTGATAAATTACCTTATATTAAGTTTTACGGCTTTGGAATTATATTGTTAGTACTCACAGATTATAGTATATAGTTTCATAGTATTTATTTGAGAAACTTTGTGTTTCATTATTTAATTATTTTTGTCATATTATTATTATTAAAAATGATCTTGCAATATTCAGTTAGAAATTTTCCAAACTAAAACATGTTTTGTAAACCGTTCATCATCATGAAACTTGCATTTCCTCCACCCCAATTAATTATGCTACTTATTGGACTTTGTCTCATCCTATTCTTTTACAAACTTATTCAAAGTATGCAACAATCATTTTGAGACAGGTTTTTGTGGCTAATAGTAGTTAGACTAACTACTGATAGAGGCTGGACTTTTGTGATGATGATATTTAGATAATGTACATCCTATAGTGGGCTTGACTCATTCTTTTATATCTAATAGTGGTTATGACTTTTATTTCCATTGATAAAACAAGTTAATGATGTGTAATTATATTTATTTAGATCTCCATTTTTTTGTGGCCAATGGTTCTTATAATTATTACATAGAATTCTGACTTACTTTGAGAGTATCTTTAATGAAATTATTATGAAAAATTCTTGATGTTGGTACTTGGTATGAATTTTTTGGGTTGAATTGTCAAAAAGGAAAAATCTCTCGGTACTTTTGGGATGTATTTCTCATGCTTTAGACCCTTTTGGATTTGGGGCAAGGTATGTGTAATAAATAGTTAAACACTACCTTATAACAAGGTGTGTGCAATAAATAGTCCATACCATAACCGTTTAACAACCAAACAAGGGCAAACGTAATCTGCAGCAAAAGCCAAGAACACACACACACGTGTGTATATATATATATATATAGGGACATGGAATAATTAACCCTCGAAATGCATGCTTATTTACAATATAAATACTTAAAAGATACATGCATGCATTTTAATTTTCAGCTTAGAGCTTGGTGCAATCCGTTGGCTTGAAAGATATTGTTTTCTCCACAAGGTCATAGCCTACCAACAAGTTGGACTGGGCCAAGTAACCGAAGATGGATGGTTCACTAGCAGCGAAAGCTAAGCACACAATTCCATAAGTAACTGGAACGAAGGTGAAGGCTGGATTCAGCTTCCCATCTGCAACGCTAAAATGTGCTGCGATAATTGGAAAATACATATCATCTGAATTATTGTAGCAAAGACTAAGTTGGTGACTTGGGTCATCAATGCGCTCAAAATTAATTTCTTCTGCTACCACTGATTCAAACTTGGAGTAGAACTCTGTTGGGAACGATATCAATGTGGAACCTGAATCAATGATAATATTGCCCTTTGAACCTCCAGAGCCAGAAGTACCGCTCAACTCCAATCTTTTGCTGCCAACACTCATTGCTTCGAGTGTTAGGTTGTAGAAGGTGTCTGAGCGTTTGTATTCTAAGGGAGTCGACACGGTTCCAAAACCAGAAACCAACGCATGACTACCGAAACTCAATTTGCTTGAGGCATTGTCTAGGGAATAAATAGATGGCACCAAGCTGTATGAGAACTTCCCACCAATTGAAGAATGCAATTGGGACACAAGGAAAGCCTTGCCGCCTCCAAGGCCAACAATGCCAGTAGATGCTTTGCTTTCACCAGTGTCATTATTATCGTGTCCACACCCTATGATAGTTTTAGGAAGAGTCACAGAGTGGCCTGTAGTCGATCCCAGAGTGATAGTCTCTACAGCAATGTCTCCCTTTGAAAATGATTCATCTCCATACTCCACTGAATATTGGCAACGTGTTCCATCGATCGAGCAGGAATTATATAGAGACTTACATAGTGATGAAGTGCAGGAAACGGTTTCGTAGGTTGTGGACATTCAGGATCAAAATGTGGAGCTGTTTGATTGTAGCACTCAATGCAAGGCTTGCACTGTAGCCTGAATCACTACCACTATCCACAATGGCTAGTTTTGGGACTGGTGGTGTACCAACAGAGTAGTTCAAGAGGTATCCACCGGAATCTGAGATCAAATCTGTTTGGAGTGAATTGGGAGGGACTGAAGAAGTTGGCTTAAAACGATTGAGACGGTTAATGGAACAGCGCAAGGCCTTAGCTACGCGCTGTGAATGAGTTTCAGAAGCGTTGTAGAAGGGAGAGTTGGGGGAGTCACGGTGGATGAAATCCACGGTAAAGCCGCCATTGAGAGCCTCAATGGGAGAGAAGCTACAAAGCAAGATAATGGAGAACGTAGTTGCCAATGCAGCAAAAGAAAGAAGTGAGTGATGATTAGATGCCAAGATTGATTGATTGTTGGAGAGGTGATGATGAAAATGTGTAGGGATTAAGTGTATATATATTGTGAGCCTTAGACCATTGCCTAATTGGGCAAATGGTTTAGAGACTGTTTGATGTAAGAGGTTAAACACATATTTTTAATTTTTAAATAACATTATATGTATTTCTACACACTTTTTTACTTACATATATTTTTTTTTAAATACAAATAACAGTATCAAACGGCCCCTTAGCGGTTGCTTCTCTCAACATGTGTGGCCCCAAATCATACAAGAATTTGACTACTCATTTGATAATGGATTTTCATTAACGGAAAAAAGGTTGTGGTAGTCACTACAAATGCCCCTACTTTTATGAGTGAGAACAAGAGGTTGGATCCAGTAATAATAGTCTAATAGATAAGCATGCTTAAATAATTCATCGCCAGCATCTTAGTCCTCAAAAAGGTTTACGTTTTTTTTTTTTTTTTTTTNTGTTTGTTATGGGCCCAAAGCTTGCAATGATGTTGTAGCAATTGTAAATGAGTATGATGTGATGTGAATTTCATGGTGAATAGAGTCAGTGATTAGATTATTATTATATGGTATACGACCATCTTCTTTGGTTCAAAACATTTCTGGGTTTGTTACTGTGTCTGAGATCTGAGCTTTGTTTATTCTAAAAGCTACTTGAACGCTGATTGTTTTGTTCATTCTGTTCTTGAAACAGGGAAGCTGTTGGGTTTGTGATTAGGTAAAGTATGTGTATGTGGAGGGAGGAAATTACACAATTCGAGTTTTGGTATGTTATGCTAAAATTTCACATTGGGTTGTGAATCTGATGAAGTGGGAAAGCTCTCACAGTAGGAGAACTAGGAACTAGGAAGTCTGTGACTTGTTTTTTGTTAGTGTAAACTGTAAAGTTCATTAAACTCTGGGTGTTTTATCCTTTTTTTTTTTGGTACAACTGCTAGCAGCTGATTCAGTAACTTTAAAGTTGTGTTTTTGTTTTCCGTAAAAACTGAATTTGAAGCCCACTTTTGGATTACCGTTGTGTTGCCTCGGGCAAAACCCATCTTTAATTAATCAATCAATATATATATATATATATATATTTCCTTTAGAATCTCACTTGAGCTTGATAGTAAACAAAGTAGTTTACTACATTGCTCAATTATCCATCCTACATTTAACTCTCTTTTTCTTTTATTTTGTTCAGTGTTGTTGTATTTTAATAATATTAAAAATGATAAATAAATTGTAACTAAAAAAGGCACTGTCTTGAGAGATTAGTTGGGTTTGATAAATAAATACCTGAGTTTTAATTTGTTAAATAGAGAGTGAGTGGCTTGTATTTTAACACCTAATCTTTAATTTTACAAACTCACTGCATGGCAATATATGATATTTATATGAACAAATAAGTTATAATTCCAATCACAAAGGCACTTTCTTGAGAGAATATAAGGAAAAAGTATAATCTCAAATGACAAAATCATTAATTGGCAAGACCATACCTACTTTAAAATTTAAAAAATAAAAAATAAAAACCCTATATAGGGAAGTATTACTGTACAACTACAAAAGTCAGCTCTATGTACCGTTCTCAATAGAAAATTATTGAAGGAATCGTTCATAATTCAACATTTGAAGCATCCTCCAGAAGAAGAAGAGGTAAATTTCTAAATGTTAGATTCATAAAACAATTCCAACTAGGGTTCATAATATTAAGACTAAAATGCAAAACTAACCCTCTAATTTTCTTCAAATTTCATTTTAGTCCTCTAACTTCGCTTTCGTTCATTTCAATCCTCTTAGTTTCAAATTTATTCAAATAAGACATTTTTGTTAAATTTTTTTTTTAAAAAAAAAATTGGAAAATATTTTTCAATCATTAATTGAATTTTTTTAATTTAAAAATTTGAAGAAAATTTTATAAAATTGAAAAATTAACCACAACATATATCAAAAGTTGATGGAAAAGCCTTAATTAAATAAACTTGAAAGTTAGAGGATTGAAATTAACAAAAGCAAAGTTAAAGGTCAATTTTGTATTTTACTCAAAATTAATTAAGGGAAAAGCAGAGTACCAACATCCACTTATAAGAACCAATTGGCTCATACCAAGCAAGCATTACATTATAAAAGAGTAGGAAGAATAACAAAATGAAAAAACTGGTTATATAATAAAATACAAAGATTACGAGACCAACAATATTAAACATTAAATATCAAATAATGGATTGTTAATCATTCGTTCATGAGGACCAGGGACACCCAGAATCCACCTTCACTTCATGCTCAAATTCTTCTTCCGACCTGTTCTTCTTCCGACGCACATTTAGTTTTTTCAGTGCTACAACCACTCGTGTCATTATATCACTTCGATGAGCTCGAGACTACCAATATGAAGATAATAAATATATCAACAATTATCATAAGCAAGCAAATAAATAGACTAACAGTTAACATTCAAGTTTCAGAAAAATTCTTTCTCAAAAAAAAAAAAAAGTTTCAGAAAAAAAAAAAAAAAATCATTCAACATGGATACTTATTACCAGTTTACCACCATCCAATTGATAGTTGAGGTAATTTACAACTAAATCAACTAAAACAATTAAGAGAGAGAGAGAGAGTCACAAACCTTTTTTACTTGTTGAAGGGTATTGGGTGGGGGCAAAGTTAAATACCGTGGAAGATGTGCCTGAAACCACGGGTGCTCGCGAATCTTAGGAATTTCTATCCTCTCGAATGGGTTCCTTTCAAGCATCCTTGATATCAAGTCTTTCACTTCCGGTGATAAATGACTTGGAAGAGTGTATATCCCATCCTACAATGCAAAATTGTGTAAGTTCACATTACCTTTGATCTCTTTGCAAAAGCACGACTCTTAACAATTCGAATATAATGCATAGCAAGCAAAAAGAATCAACAAATAAACATAGAAAAGCGCACACACAATTTCTGGACTTACCACTCAACCAGTGATATAGGAAATAAATCTCAAGAATAAACAATAAAACCACTTGATAATGCTAAAAAAAAAAAAAAAATCATTCAACATGGATACTTATTACCAGTTTACCACCATCCAATTGATAGTTGAGGTAATTTACAACTAAATCAACTAAAACAATTAAGAGAGAGAGAGAGAGTCACAAACCTTTTTTACTTGTTGAAGGGTATTGGGTGGGGGCAAAGTTAAATACCGTGGAAGATGTGCCTGAAACCACGGGTGCTCGCGAATCTTAGGAATTTCTATCCTCTCGAATGGGTTCCTTTCAAGCATCCTTGATATCAAGTCTTTCACTTCCGGTGATAAATGACTTGGAAGAGTGTATATCCCATCCTACAATGCAAAATTGTGTAAGTTCACATTACCTTTGATCTCTTTGCAAAAGCACGACTCTTAACAATTCGAATATAATGCATAGCAAGCAAAAAGAATCAACAAATAAACATAGAAAAGCGCACACACAATTTCTGGACTTACCACTCAACCAGTGATATAGGAAATAAATCTCAAGAATAAACAATAAAACCACTTGATAATGCCGGATATAGAGAAATTAATTGTTGAAAGGTGAATTGAACTAGAAACAAAGAAGATAAACCCTAGGCAACCACATTAAGAAATGTGAAAGCAATTAAGCCCACAAAACTTGAGAGTAGTTGCTGGAATGTATATAGTTTTACTCTAAATTTTGAACGGTTACATTAAACTCTAATAGCAATTATATAAGGAACACCTAATCCTTTCCATCTAAGACAATATTCCCACGTAAAAAAAGGGGAAAAGTAACTATTAAACATAGTACAAAACAAAGCAGAAACGAACTTCAAAACAAATGTTAAACTAATAGGTTTGTAGAACAAACCAAATGAGATTTTTATGACATCATAATAATAACATAATAATAAACACAGCCATAAATACACCCCAAAAAAAAAAATCAGAAAAGAAAAAATAAACTTCAATAAAATTACATTTCCCTCCTAAAAAAAGAACACAAAAAAACATGTATGAGATCAAATACAAACTTTCAAGTAAGACAAACTATTGTGAATCACATATAAGAATGATGCACACCAAACATGCCAAACTGAAATTATGATTTAAAATAACCAAATAAATGATTGTTTTACCGTTATCTTCTTAAAAACGCTACAATTGTTGTCCGCAACAAATGGACGGGTGCCACATAGTAGAAAATATAGGATGACACCACAACCCCAAACATCTACTGGAGGCCCCTCATAGAATCCTCCCGAAATTACCTAAATAAATTGATAAAGATAGTAACTCATTAGATGATCAAGAAAAATTTAGCTAAATTTCCTATGCAAAAATGCCACACATTGATACCTCAGGGGCAAAATAGTCTGGACTTCCACAACTTGTCGTAAACTGACCATCAGACATTATATTGCAGATACCAAAATCAGCAATCTTCACATTCCGTTCGGAATCCAAAAGCAAATTCTCAGGCTTAAGGTCTCTATGAACCACCTTATTCTCATGACAATACTCTACACCAGAGATTATCTGCTTCAAGACACATGGATTAGCATACTTTAAATATTAGAGTAACTAAGAATTAGAGGAAATTTAAAAATATTAGCTAATTCTACCTGCTGAAAAATTTTACGAGCTTCTTCCTCCTGCAATTTTCCAATTGATTCCATGTAAACGGCAAGATCCCCCAACTTGGCATACTCCATCACAAGATAGATCTTTTTTGGGGTGTCTATAACCTCATAAAGTCTAATTATATGAGGATGCCTTAACAATCTCAATATTTCGATTTCTCTTTTCACTACAACAATTTAAAGGAAAAAATAAATGAATAAAAATTTTAAGCTAAAAACAAAGAAAAAAGAAAAAAAGAAAAAGCAAAAATTTTATATCTATAGCCAAGATTAAAGTAACCATAAAATAACCATAAGCATGGAGAAACAAAGTTAGAAATTTTTTAATTAATTCCCTTGGAATAAGTATAAAATGTTTGCTTTTCAAATTTCAGAAATAATCTCTAAATCCATTAAGCATTGTAAATATGATTGTGATTCAATACATCATCCCTGATTATAAATTAAGTTATTTGAAAGAATAAATGATCTAGCCCAATTGTAAATTCATTCAGATAGACTACATAATCTTGCAAGAATCCAAACAAGTAATACAAACCTCTTTCTTCCATTTTCTTTTTCTTCATCGTCTCGTGGACAAGGATCTTTACAGCAACCTCACATGTAGTATGGATATTTGTTGCAATTCTCACCATACTAAAGCCACCACAGCCAATTAAGTCTCCAAATTTATATTTTTGTTTAAACTCATTTGGACAATTGCCACCTTGTTCAGAGCTATCCATTTTCTACATAATAAGCACGGATAAAAAGTAAGACAACATAGAAATTTTAGAAAAATTTACCCACCCAGAAGATATGAAGTTTTAGGATTAGGAGCATTGTTAGCCCTGAATCAATTTATGAGAAGTTTTCATATCACTTAGTTTGTTGTTACAAACTTACAATCAAGATGGTAACATACAAACAATTTGAGGATTTTAATAACTGAGACATTTTATGTTGGCTAGGGTAGAATCCAACAAACTCGATGAGAAAGTAGAAAAGTGATAACTACTTAATTATATGGAGCAAAATTTGTACAGTTAGCTGATATGTAAATGGTTTGTGATGCTGAAATTATATGCTTACGTATGTTAAAATAATAAAAATCACCCCAAAAGAAAAACTTTCTTTGGTGGAAAATTCACAGCAAGACAAATAAATAAATTAGAGGGCCAAGCAACATGATCAAACAAACCCATCTGCAAGTTATATATAGTTTTGAGCACATTCCACTTAAAAGTTAAAACATATTTATATGCTTATAAGTTATATCTAACCTGTTAATTAACGAGATTAACCAAACTGCATACAAATATCACTTAGTGTAAGTAAAAGTAATAAAAATCACCAAAAAAAGAAAAACCGAGTAACTAGTTAATTAACAAAAACTACATTCAAACCGTGTAAGTAATATGATTTGTATATATATAGTTTAAAAATAATATAATGACAAAACAAATTAGTGGGTAGTTCAAACTTATATGAAAATCACAATTTCAGAGACAACCAACCATAAATCTACACTCAAAACTCAGAATAACTAACAAAACTGCATTCAAACATCACTTCAGGTAAAGTAAAATCAATGAAATCATAAAAATAAAAATAAGTTTTGTTGGTGGAAAATTCAATGAATCCACAGAGGGTGAATCAAAATCAAACCGACTATCCTAAAACAAAACGTGAAACAACAACAGATTACAGAGCTAAGAATTCAGTAATAAAAGAGAGAAAACAAAAAGGTTTAAGGATTCTAAGAATAGTTACCTAAGCTTACTCTCTATTCTGTCTATGTACTCTGTCTCAGTCTCTGTCTCAGCCTCGCTTGCTCGCTCTCTCTTCCTGACAATAAAACTTTTTTTTTGGAGTGTGTGTATGAATGATGGTGCTCTCTGCTGTTTATGTAGACGTAGATACGAGGGTAAATTAGGAATTGTGTCTTTTACATAAACCACCATGACCGGAATTAGGATTCCTATTCCTACTTTGATTTGGATTTGGCCCATAGTCGGTCCAACTAACCACACCCGTGTATTAAGTATTAAGTGGCATGCATTAACTTGATAATCTAAAATTGGAAAAGACTATAATTATCATCAATTTTTTTAGCTTACAAATTGGTGTGTCAATTACATAATTATTATTACTTATCAAAAAAAAAAAAAAATTACATAATTATTAAGACTATAAGAAATTATATATAAAAAATTGTCAAAATTGTTTTTTTTTTTTTTTTTTTGGTGTTTTTGTTTTGATTCAGTCTAAATTGAACTGTGTCTTTCTCACGGAATTCCAATTCCTATATTATTTCTGTTTCAGTTTCAGAAGTGCAAACCAGTGGTTTCCCCCTCCTACGAATTGTTTCAAAATTAATTTTGACGGAGCCATGTTTACTGATATAAGGAAGGCGGGTTTGGGAGTAGCTGTTCGGGACTGCAATGGCAACGTGGTGGCTTCACTATCGGAGCAAGCTCCTCTGCCGTTCTCTCCAGACATTGCCGAAGCTTTGGCTGCTGCTAGGGCGATCACATTTGCTCAGGAACTCGGTATCAGACCCTTCCTACGTGAGGGAGACTCAGAGGCGGAGATCAAGACCTTCCAACCTGCTGAGGACTCTCTTTCAGTTTTCGGTGTGGCTCCCACCCTACCTTTATTTTGTTCTTTTCGCCGATAATGGCTAATAATCTTCTTTCTAAAAAAAAAAGTACATAACGCCCATTCCTTATTTTAATTCACTCTTTTTATAAACTTCCACATACACGCATGCAGTACAAACAAAGAGATCACTGAAGATTTTAAAGCTATGAAAGTTTTTTCAGGATGAAAAGAACACACACATGAGGGGATCTTAATTACTTTGATATTGAGGTGATTTAAGATGAAAGAAGAATACAAGTATGTGGACAACAGGTTTCGTGTAGTCCTTACTTTAATTCAATTGGTATTTGGTGCAAGCCCCTTAGTCTGCCTAGGCCCTAGGGGAACATAAATTTGGGGGAGTGCCTAAATGATTGGTCTATATGTATTTAGGGTTCTGCTACCTTTTGGTTTGGTTTAAGGTCATATTATCTGCCCCCAACATTCTGCTCTTGCACTGTGATTTTGTTCTTACTACATACTTTTGTTAATGTTTGAATCGTAGTATCTTGATACCTAAGATTCCGTTTATTACTTGCATACACATGGTTTTGTGAGTAAAACTAAAAAAAATTCCATATAAATAGTTTGATTTGTGTGATACATAGACTATAGAATTATGTCATAAGTTGTGAAATTTGCAACATTTAATAAGGACCTCCTTGTAGTTGCAGAACTAAGAACATTTCTACATAGTGACTCAAATGTGTTAAGGTAGGTTTTGTCAAGGTGTGTACTTTCATCCTGGACAATGTACTTGCTTTAGGTGTATTATATGTACAATGTGATACTTATTGCCACCTATATGGTGCATGGTAAGCTATATTCTGGAAATAGTACTAGGAATTTGTTTGAATGTGGTTTATAGTTTCTGAAGTTTCATAAATTTTAATCTTAGAACTACAATTATTTTTGTTTGAAATATGAAAATGAAGTGTTTTGTTTGTTAGACTTATGGTTAAGTGATTAAATTCACAATTTTTTAATAGTTTAAGCTTTTGAGACAATCAGTAATTTAACATAGTATTAGAGCAGGAGATCTTGAGTTCGATCCATGTCTTCACTTTACCTCTCATTTAAAATGTTAAATTCCCTCTTGTTGGGCCCTCACTTATTAAGGGGAAATTTAGGCCCACAAGTAAGAGGGAGTGTTAGACTTATAGTTAAGTGATTAAATTCACAATTTTCTAATAGTTTAATCTTTTGGGACAATCGGTAATTTAACATTGTTACCCCCAAGGCCTGTAATTGATTGAGGTGATTTTGCATTTTCAGTTTTAGTTTTAACTTTAAATGATATGTCATTAGCTGTTCCTTTTTTTATGTACAGGCATTTTAAAGCTTGTAAATGGTGTGTGGGAAACACATCTGGATTACTCAAATACACCTTAAATTATTAACAATGTTCACTTTTCTTGTGATGCGTCTGATTGCTGTGTTCATTGTTGATTGCAATTATTGCTAAAATTCCTGAGACCTCTCATTTAGCTATGTTGATAAGTAATGCGGAGCTTGGCATATTTTTCTCACCTAAATATGCTGTGGATGGTATAGTGAAAGATGCATTGTGGCAATGGGCTCTTTAAAGGTCAAAATCCTGTACACCATGCAATTCTAGGACACTATTATCACACTGCGGCTTAACTTCTTGAGAACGGTGCGGATCCTAATGCATCAAATGAAAATGGGGAGACTTCTCTGCATTATGCTGCATGTACAGGTTAGCTATATCTCTTTGCAAAAAGGAAAGCTGGTCTCCTTCACCCTCAAAATTTTTTCCCTATTCAGTTTTGGATCCAGATGTCAATCAGTTAAGGAGAATTAAAATTTATACATTTCTGTTTTGCTTGGCTATAATAGAAAAATTAATTTGGATGCTTGTTGAATGTTTATCGGATGTAATGAGCTTTAGCTCAAATGACATTTATCCTGTAAGAATGGGTGGAGGTTGCAATCATGGATTCACAACCCACTGGGTGTGTATTGTAACTTACCAATAAAAAAAATTTACATCCACAACTCTTTAGTATATTCACTTGTTAATTTGCATGAGTATAAGAAAAGAATTCAAAAACTATTAGCTTACATAAAATAACATGGCTGGAAGGATGATAGGTTTGGGACAAAAGTTTAACTAGAAACTGGATATGCTTTATTATCTTTGCATTTGCATTTGGTTATTGCTTTTCCTGGGGACCTAGAACTTCCATGTCAATATATATATAAGCAATTGTAGTTATTGTGGCTCTACCATTATGGTCGCCAAGTGCAGTTTTTTTTTGCTACCTTAAATTGTCAATATAAGTGTTTTGATTTGTTCATTTGATGGGATCTCTAATGCAGAAATTGCTTATTGTCATTCAAATTTCTTTCTAATGACCAAGAACCTAGTAGCTCAATTGACATCTCATGTTTCTAACAAAGACATCGAGGGTTCAAATCCCCCTTCCCCATCGTAAATATTGAATTTTCAAAAAAGAAAAAAAAAAATTCTAATGCTACATGAATAATTAATATGTTAAGGGAATTTACAAAATTTCAACTGCCTCATTGTAAATTACTTTTTGTGGAGCTTCTTCAATGTTAAATAATTACAAGGTGGTGCCTAAAATTATGAAATGAGAATAATACCTTCAACAAATCAAGTACTATGTTGCATAACAAGTATCTACAAATTTAATGAAATGGTTTCCTCTGGTGATGGAAACCAGACTGCAATATTAATGGAAGTGAGGAAAAAATTCAAAGTATTAAATAAATAATGGGAAGATGAATAGATTGAATAGATGGATTAATAAAGATGCAGGATGGTCAGTAGAGAGTATTAAAAGTATGTGAGGGAGAAAGAGGAGCTTTATTTTTCAGATTAAGCTATAATCAGAGAGATGGTGCATAGGGTAATTCTTGTCACTATTTATCATTCTGCCTAACATTAAATCTCATTGATTGTATTCTGACTATTCTCCTTGTTTCTATGTATAGCTTTTGGTTTATTTATGCTTTATTATCACTTATATAGTTACACAGTTGCAGGGATTAAGAGAATTTTACGCCTTCTGATTTCAAAAGGTGGCTAAGTGGACGCGATTTCTAATTGTGGCACACCATTACAAAATGCGGCAGCTCATGGCAAGAAAGATTCAGTCAGAATTTTGTTAGAAAACCATGCCAATGTGAGCAAGTTTGTTTTTTAATTTGGAAGAACTATTAATTATAACCTGTGTGTTGTTGGTGGGACTCCAAAAAAGGATGGATTGGAAAAATATTATGTAAAACCTAGCATATAACTTTTGTCCTAACCTTGACAATCTATGAGAATATTTGTTAGCTTCCAAATGTTGGAAGTTATAGTAAAAATATCATTAGAAAGTTGATGTCAGTATTAAATTAGGATTGGATAACCGCTATTAGAAATAATATTTCCTATTTGTGTTAAATAAATTGCATATGCTATTAATCCATAGGTAGTTTTAGATATTTTGTAACTCTGTAAATTCAGCCAAACTTGTTGAGACGTTCGTGTTAAATTTGGTTGGACTATAACTTACTTTCTGAGTGTGCACTAACTTTTACCTTGATTTATGTTTTTTCAAGGTTTTGATATAAGCTTTTATGCACTAGTTCTGTCATTTTTGTTTCTTTTAGTTTAAGTACTATGTCTTTGACAATTGGCTTGTTGTGATCACAGTGTACTCTACCTTGATTTATATTTTTTGAGTTTTCAACATAAACTTTTATGTATTAGTTGACAATTTTCTATTGTTTTAGTTTAATTACTATGGCTTTGACAATTGGCTTGTTGCAATCACAGTTAATATATATATATATATATAGCCTTTTGATTAAATAAAAATTATGTCAAGTGGAAGATTTCATATTAGGAGAGGAAAGCCTAGCTAAATTCACATATTAGTCTGACGACCGTTTGGAATTAATTGTTATTTGATAACTCTTTTGCAGCCAAATGTAATTTTCCATAATCGTTTACCTCCTTTGGTGATGGCTTCAATTGAGTGTGTTGAACTTCTGCTTCAGGTACGTTCAAATTTTTTTTTTTTTTGTTATACCATAGCATGTATATATTTTGTTGCTAGTTTTACTCAGTCACAGAAGTTAACATGAATGTGTGATGCATGTCACTATAATCCTAGAGTTTCTCTAGCAACGACCATGCAAATGAGGTTGTTTAGCTCACTGTCATAAAGTTTTTTCAGTCTTTTAGTTTTCATTCAAAATTATATGATTCATGACATCTTTTTCTATGTAATAGCTCTTACTTGTTGAAGTAAATGTTGTCTGGAAAAAAAAATTGATTAATTAAAATTTTAAAAAGCAAAATAATCGGTAACAATGTCTTCTCCAAAATTGGAATTATTATATGTTATCAATATTTCAGAAAGATGAGAAGGCTCATATTGGCTTCTCAACATAATTATTTTTTGTGTCAAATTCTTAGCTTTCATGCTTCCCACACAAGAATGCTGGGTGTCACCAGCCAATGAGTGTGATTATTAGTTGACCTTAAAGCTCCTTATATTATTCTAAAAAGTTCAATTTTCAAAATAAACTCCAGTTATATTATTTTTGTTTACAAAAAGGGATCTATGGTGGCTGTTTCCCTTTTCATAATTTAGTCTCAGAGATACCATCATTACAAGTCTCATTATTTGATATATTTATTTTTTGTTGAATTATATTGCGACAAGCTGTTTGTATATACCAGCACTTATATTCTGATAGTTATGAGTAATTGATCACAGAAATTTCAAGTTTTAGAGCATTTGTGCAATTTCAATAGGCAGGAGCTGATCCAAACATAAGCAAGCATGGAGTGACACCTCTAGAAAATTAGAAAGTGCTGCTTTTGAAGGGAGAAATTATCAAATGCTTGTTGAATGCTGGAGCTGATCCCAATGTTACCAGTTTTGTGAGTACTTCCTCTCTTGGTTCTGCATTAGTCACGTTTTTAAACGATTATGCTGGCATCTTCCCACAATTTTTATGATTACTTCCTCTCTTGGCTCTGCATTAGTCACATTTTTAAACGATTATGAATTCAATGCTTCTTTAAATGGAATTTTTTCTTTTAGATATATTGCAGGCCAACGTATGCCTACTTTGGGGAAAAAATGCTGTCCAGCAAAGTTACTGGCCGTTTCTCCCTGAGAAAATACCTTGTCCGACTTATTTTCACTTCCATTTACATGGCTCTTATTGCTGCGGCCGTGCCCTTTTTTGGGGACTTTGTGTCCTTCTCTGGCGCAATTAGGTTCACTCCACTGGATTTTGTCTTCCCTTCTGTAGCATATTTGAAAGCGGGAAGAATGCCCAAGGATGCCAAATGTCATCTTTCAATGCAGCTCCTTAATTTTGCAATAGCTACCTGGTTCTCAGTTGTTGCAGTGTTGGGTTGCGTTGGTGCAGTCAAGTTTATCATAGAAGATATCAAAACCTACAAGTTCTTTCACGATATGTAAGCATTTACATTGTTATAACTTGTAATTGTTTTGTAATCATTGTACTCTTACATTGTTGTATCTCTAGATGTTTTATGTTTCAATGAGTTATGTAATTCAAAATAAATATAACAATTTCAAGAATTAAGAGTGGAAGAGGAGAGAGGGGGGGGTTTTTTTTTTTTTTTTTTTCTCGGATTTGAGCCAACGAGGCTCGATTCGCGCCGACGAGGCTCGATTCGGCCAGAATCGGCTTCGATTCGGCCAGAATCGGTCAATATCGGCCGTATCGGATCATATCGGCCGGCGACCGATACGGCCGATACGGCCGAAATATGCCGGAAACGGCCGAAACAGGCTGATATCGGCCTTGAAACTCGCCGGAAAATCCGAAATTATGACCTCAGAGGCATTGTAATGTGTTTCTTGTCTTCTTCTTTCTTTGTTTTGTGAATCAAGGCATAACAATGTGTTTTTTATGAATATTTTAATAGGAAAAATATATAGAAAATATAAATAAAAATATTTTTAATAATTTTTTAATCGCCGAGTCTTGCCGCACCCGCACCCTACTTTTTCAAAAATTACCGAGTCCCGCACCCGCACCCGCACCCGCACCCGAGTCCCGAAACGCACCCGTGCTTCATAGGGCAATGGATGGCTTCCTTTTTTCATGAAAGATTTTTACTATTACTAGTGACTTGGGTTAGAGTATGAGAAGTGGGTGTTGGAGTTGATGACAAACTCATGCATTGCAAATTATGCCATGCCATACTTATCATATGCTATAGCTCTAATATTAGCAAGGGATAGAGACAAGTCTAGTGGTATTTATCTTTGTGTTTATTTATGTGCAGCTGTTTGTTTTCTTGTGTTTTCCATTTAATGTTTATCTAAACTGATAAAAAAAATTCTCCACTGTTTAGCCTGTTACATTTAATCTTCCAGTTCCTAGAAAGTAAATGCCTCCTCTTCCCCAGTTTGAAAATGGCAAAACATTGCAGTAATAATGGCTGATATGAGTAGCAATAGCTTGGTGACTTTTTATTACTTTTGGTGGTGTTTGTTGATGGCACTAGAATAATTTTGTAGTTTAGTATGGTTTATTTGGGGAAGTTGAAGGGGTCCCAAAAGTTTGATAAAACTGCGTGGTCAGTAGTCATTGGACTTTGGTAGTGGACTAGATTTCTTGCAAAGAGAACAAGATCGAATAACAACAGTGCATAATCTACAATATCAAGATTACACATACTAATTAATGTTTTTTTTTTTGATTGAATCACACCCTAATTATCTCAAACAGTTGTGTTGTTCTGAGATCTGTCCAACTTACTTGGAAGGGATAAACATTAAACACTTGTAAAGATTAACTTTTTAATTTTAATTTTACATTTTGGATGATAAGCCTTAAGATTGTATATTAAACCCTTGATATAGTTTAGCAAAAATTAAAGAATCCCATGATTTGATTATGTTAATAGTTTTTGGATTTTTTTAGGTACCATCAATTACTCCTGAAAGAATGCCTCCTCACCCGTCCAAGAGAGGGGAAAAAATTGTGGAGGTGGCTCTTACAACAAAACATCAAATTTCACTTACAGTTGGAATTAGAAGGATTTAATTATATACACAAGGTTTCTGGCCCTGCATTCTAGTTAGATTTCATCTACAAAGCCTAAGTGATACTAATTGAATTACAAAGCTCTTAAACGGTTAAGGTCTAATTAAGTATGTAAATGAGTTTATCCAAAAAAAAAAAATTACAAAAATGGGTTCAAGTTATTTTAACCGATAAATTTGTTTGAATAATCTATGAGAGATTAAATCCCACCTACATAAAATATAAATCAATTGATATCTTAACATGATCGTAGTAAAATGTATCCTTATATTTCAAATTCCAATTAATTTGGATTCTTTTTTCTTTGGAGACATGCACTCCAATGAACCTCACGCTTTTTTAATGAATACATGCACGAGTATTGAACATCACTCCAATTTTCTTCCTTACCTTATAAGCATAATTACTTGTCTCTTGCATAAGCTTAAGAAGGAAAAATTGGTGTGCAGTTGAAAAATAATCCATTCAAAGTTGTGAGCTTTAGCTAATTTAGGAAGGTGATATTACAATATCTTTGCAAATAAGGAGAATTAATAGGAACAAAGAACAATATAGTTATAGTTGTTGGGCTGGAATTTTTGAGCATATCATGTCTTAATTACTTTACAACTTAGACGTTGCGAAGCATATGAAAACATACCTTCAGGCCTATATAAATTTAAGTGCAGCACCTATATTAAACATTGCACCTAGTGAGTTCTAGAAAAGGAGTTAAACTAGAAAGTGAAAATCATGGAATACCCTTCTTCGTTTTTTTGAAAATTTTCATCTTCATGATGAATGCTCAACTTATTAGAAATATTTTTGGTTATAAGGAGTTTTGTATCAAAGCTGATCAGAATCCTAAAAGAAGGTCTTTGTTTATGTTAGAGTATCAATAGAGCTTTTTCTAACTTGGATCTTCCCTAAGCAACAGGTAACCAATCATGTTTTTATTGTTAGTTGTTATTAAAAATAATTTTGAGTTCTTCTAGTAAAAATGTTAGTTCTTTTGCTTTAAATTTGGTTTAATGTTGTTTCTTTCACTACTGAATATTGTGTTTTCTTGAATGTGGCAGGAAGATTATGAGTGTAATGAAAGCTTGACTAGAAATACCTCATCGCTAATCTTAATTTTTGTACATTCTGTGGAAGATCATTATTGTAGTTGATATTCTCTCGCACTAGTTGGACAATTCCTTCAAATGCCAAGTTGCTGCGCAACCCTATATTAGAGTCTAATGATTTTATTTAGCATTTTAAGGTTTTTATTTTATTTTGCTATGGCAGCCATGACTTTTCTCTCTCTCTTTTTTTTTTTTTTTTGGTGAATTTAAATTCTATTAAATTCTTATTTGAGTAGGATTTATGTATGAGGTTAGTTTGGGACATCAAAATTTTAAAGTCTAAATGGAGGAAGCTCTTAAATAGTAGTATCGATAATGACTTTTCTTCTCCCTTCCGCCTCCCAAAAATGTGATTTTCTTTTCTTGTTTATTTTTCACTAGATTCTAACATTTTGAAAAGGACATTTCAATTTTAGTAGGGTTCAATCCAAAGACCCCTTTATAATTTAATTTTTATATAAACAGTAAAGAATCAAAATTTAGCAAATGAAAAGTTTTGTGGGACTAAATTGTGAAAGATCATAAAACCAAACCACAAGAGGATAGGTTGCAATTGAAAGTAATATGTCGAATCTTCTAATTTGTTTTCAAGGGTAAAGAACGATAAAAATAAAAACTTATTATATTGTGAACAATTTAAACCTAAGGCATGTCACGCTTATAGTTAAGTTTTGTTATTACAAATCAAAGTTCACATACCCTGGTCATTTCTCATCATACCATTATTTTACCAATTGAAATCTAAAAAAAATTAATAATAACTATAATAATATAGTGATGTAAAACCATAATCTATGATAAGTAATGTATTCAATATGGTAGAAGTGGTTTATTGTTGAGGTAACATTAATCAAATTTGTTGTTACATCAATTTTTTAACTAAATTATTATGTATGCATCTGTGATTCTAAGTGCCTGTTGAAGGTTTTATTCAAGTTGAATTCAATATCATGTAGAAAAAGTTGGTACACCGCAAAAAAGTTTCATGTAATATTTTATACAAAAAGAAAAGGAAAGGAGAAAAAAAAAAAAAAAAACCTTTGTTTGGAACAATCTCTATTTCTTGAAGTTGATGAAAATGACACATGGTTCTCTATATAAGAGCGAAACTTGATCCTTCAACCTATCTTGAATATTACATTAGCACACAAATATAAATATAGTGGTGAAATTAGATTTTTTTTTTTCCTAGTGAATATAAATTAAAAATAAATAAATTGTTTCTCTGCAAATGTTTGTATTATGTAAATATATTTTCTATTATAGATTACAGTTAGGTTCAAGAATGTGTAAAGTCATAATAGTGAAAAGTGACCGGATTGATAAGTTATAATTAGTTTTAAGAATGAATAAAGACACAATGCATTACTATAAATTAACATTTTACATTTTATTATAGGTCTAATTTACTTATTAATAAAATCTTGTATAATGCATTTGAGTCATGCACATAACATATATGCTAAGGAAAAAAAATGAATAACATGTGTAAAAAAATGCAATAAAATTCAAACCCTTTAATAATACTTAGTAGTATTATATTTCTTAGGAAACACATATAAAAAAAATTACTTAAGGTGTCTAAAGACATTTATAAATTAAAAAATAATAATAATAATAATAACTAGTAAAGAGAACATTCAAACATTGCTACAATATTTTGTAATGAAACTTGTAAATCATGGATAAAAGTAAAACTCATAAATATCGTTCACATTCCTATTAGTTCTCACTTACTATAATCAAACATCGAAATACAATTTCTCAAAATCATGGAAGATGTGCCTGAAACCACTGGTGCTTGCGAATCATGGGAATTTCTATACGCTCCACTGGGTTCACTGTAAGCATCTTTGATATCAAGTCTCTCGCTGTAGGTGATAAATGACTTGGAAAAGTGGATATCCCAGCCTACATAGCAAAATTGTGTAGAGCAGGATAAATGAGATTGCATCATCATAACAATAATATGGTACAAAGCCATAATAAACCAAAAAACAAAAACAAAAAAATAACAACCTCTAAAATTACATTTCTCTCCCAAAAAAGATACGTGTGGAAAAAGAAGAATCCAAAAGAACATGTATAAACTCAAATACAAGTTTGGCAAGACAAACTATTGTGAATCAAAGATGACAATGGTGCACACCAAATATACCAAAGTGGAATCATGATTGAAAACAATAACCAAACGAATGATGCTTTACTAAAGAAAATGTATGTATAGCAATACATTTATTTTCTTATAGAGGTTTGGAATGTTTACTTTATTGAATGCTGGAAACTTGCCACATAGTAGATTGTATAGGATGATGCCGCAACTCCAAACATCTACGTGGGGCCCCTTATAGAATCCTTCCGAAAGTACCTAAAGAAATTGATAGAGACAGTAACCCATGAGATTGAGATCATGAAAAATTTACCTAAATTTCCTATGTTAAAAAAGCGAAAAATTTATACCTCTGGGGCAACATAATCTGGACTTCCACATCTTGTAGTAAACCCTTGACCATCAGACATTATATTGCTCAAACCAAAATCAGTAATCTTCACATTTTGTTCAGAATCCAAAAGCAAATTATCAGGCTTAAGGTCTCTATGAACCACATAATTCTCATGACAATACTCCACACCAGAGATTATCTGATTCAAGACATAGGGATTAGCACACTTTAAATATTAAAGTACCTAAGAGTTGGAGGAAACTGAAAAATATTTGTGAATCCTACTTGCTGAAAAATTTTACGAGCTTCTTCCTCCTGCAATTTTCCCATATCCAAAATGTATTCAAGTAAATCTCCTTTCTTTGCATACTCCATCACAAAGTAGATCTCTTTTGGGGTGTCTATAACCTCATAAAGTCTAATTATATGAGGATGCCTCAACGATCTCAATATTTCGATTTCTCTATACACTACACCAATTTAAAGGGAAAAAAAATTAATAAAAATTTTAAGGTAAAAAGAAAAGAATAAGCAAAAATTTTATATCTATAGGCAAGATTAAAGTAACCATAAGCATGGAGAAACAAAGGTAGAAAACCTTTAATTAGTTCCCTTGGAATAAGGATAAAATGTTTGCTCTTCAAATTTCAGAAATACTCCCTAAATCCATTAATTTTCTTATCAGTTGAAATCATCAAGGACAAGCATTGCAAATACAATTGTGATTCAATACAACATTCCAGATTATAAACTAAGTTATTTGAAATAATAAATGATCTGGCCCAATTGTAAATTCATTCAGATAGATCACATAATCATGCAAGAATCCAAACAAGTAATACAAACCTATTTCTTCCATTTTCTTTTTCACCATCGTCTCACGGACAAGGATCTTTACAGCAACCTCACATGTAGTCTGGATATCTGTTGCAATTCTCACCTTCCCAAAGGCACCACGGCCAATTATTTTTCCAAGCTTATATTTTTCTCCAATAATTGAGCCCTCCATTTCCTATATAATAAGCACGGGTAAAAAGTAAGACAACATAGAAAATTTAGAAAAATTTACCCACACACATGATATGAAGTTTTAGGAGTAGGAGCATTGTTAGTCTAAATTAGTCTCAAGTAATTTATGAGAAGTTTTCGTTTCACTTAGTTTATTGTTACAAACTTACAATCAAGATAGTAATATACAAAAAATTTGAGGATTTTAATAATAGAGACATTTTATGTTGTCTAAGATAGAATCCAACAAAGTCGATGAGAAAGTAGAAAAGTGATAACTACTTAATTATATAAATTATCGGGAGAAAAATTTGTATAGTTAGCTGATATGTAAATGGTTTGTGCATAATTCTAACATAGATGCTAAAACTATATGATTACATCACTTGATGTATGTTAAAATAATAAAAATCACCCAAAAAGAAAAACTTTCTCGTGGAAAATTCACAGCAAGACAAATAAATATATTAGAGGGCCAAGCAACATGATCAAACAAACCCACCTGCAAATTGTATATAGTTTCGAGCACATTCCACTTAAAAGTTAAAACATATTTATATGGTTAATTATATCTAACCGGTTAATGAGATTAACAAAACTACATTCAAATATCACTTAGTGGAAAATCACAAAAAGTCAAACAAATTACAGGGAAAATAAAATCAAACTGCAAATCAGAATTTCAGATAAAATATGATTTTCCACTTAAAACATGAGTAACCAGTTAAAAATCACAATTTCAGATACAACCAACCATAAAACTTCACTCAAAACTCAAAATAACTAACTAAACTGCATTCAAACATCAATTCTTAGGTAAAGTAAAAACAATGAAATCATCGAAAAAATAAAAGTTTTATTGGTGAAAAATTCAATGAATTCATAGAGGGTGAATCAAAATCAAACAGACCTATAGACCAACTATCTTAAAACACAACATGAAACAACAGCAGATTACAGAGCTAAGAATCCAATAATAAAAGAGAGAAAGCAAAAAAGGTCTAAGGATTCTAAGAATAGTTACCTGCAATCTCTCAGTATCAGTCTTGCTTACTCACTCCCTTTCTCTCACAATGAAACTTTTTTTTTTTTTTGAGTGTGTATGAATGTGGCACTCTCTGCTGTTTATATAGATATGGAATTGTGTCTTTCTATTCTAAGAAACTTGGGATTCAAGGCATTAACAAACCGACTATGATAATTGGTGCATATATATAATAAAAGTGATGTTAATGATAAAAAAAACAAAATATAACTTTCATGCTACTTAATTAAGTCTGGTTAATGGTCTTGCTGATTTCCCATGTATCTCATCATCTTACAAGCAGCTCCATGGTACAATTGCACACGAGCAGAGATCACCAAATTCTATTATTTCCCACAAATGATGCTGTTAAGAGTATCTTCAACAGTCTCTTCAAATTTTTCAGAGACAACCAACCATAAATCTACACTCAAAACTCAGAATAACTAACAAAACTGCATTCAAACATCACTCAGGTAAAGTAAAATCAATGAAATCATAAAAATAAAAATAAGTTTTGTTGGTGGAAAATTCAATGAATCCATAGAGGGTGAATCAAAATCAAACCGACTATCTTAAAACACAACGTGAAACAACAACAGATTACAGAGCTAAGAATTCAGTAATAATAATTATTTTTCCAAGCTTATATTTTTCTCCAATAATTGAGCCCTCCATTTCCTATATAATAAGCACGGGTAAAAAGTAAGACAACATAGAAAATTTAGAAAAATTTACCCACACACATGATATGAAGTTTTAGGAGTGGAGCATTGTTAGTCTAAATTAGTCTCAAGTAATTTATGAGAAGTTTTCGTTTCACTTAGTTTATTGTTACAAACTTACAATCAAGATAGTAATATACAAAAAATTTGAGGATTTTAATAATAGAGACATTTTATGTTGTCTAAGATAGAATCCAACAAACTCGATGAGAAAGTAGAAAAGTGATAACTACTTAATTATATAATTTATCGGGAGAAAAATTTGTACAGTTAGCTGATATGTAAATGGTTTGTGCATAATTCTAACATAGATGCTAAAACTATATGATTACATCACTTGTTGTATGTTAAAATAATAAAAATCACCCAAAAAGAAAAACTTTCTTGTGGAAAATTCACAGCAAGACAAATAAATATATTAGAGGGCCAAGCAACATGATCAAACAAACCCATCTGCAAATTGTATATAGTTTCGAGCACATTCCACTTAAAAGTTAAAACATATTTATATGGTTAATTATATCTAACCGGTTAATGAGATTAACAAAACTACATTCAAATATCACTTAGTGGAAAATCACAAAAAGTCAAACAAATTACAGGGAAAATAAAATCAAACTGCAAATCAGAATTTCAGATAAAATATGATTTTCCCCTTAAAACATGAGTAACCAGTTAATTAACAAAAGCTAAATTCAAACCATGTAAGTAATACGAAGACAAATAAATAGAGGGTCGTTCAAACTTATCTAAAAATCACAATTTCAGATACAACCAACCATAAAACTTCACTCAAAACTCAAAATAACTAACTAAACTGCATTCAAACAACAATTCTTAGGTAAAATAAAAACAATGAAATCATCGAAAAAATAAAAGTTTTATTGGTGAAAAATTCATTGAATTCATAGAGGGTGAATCAAAATCAAACAGACCTATAGACCAACTTTCTTAAAACACAACATGAAACAACAGCAGATTACCGAGCTAAGAATCCAATAATAAAAGAGAGAAAGCAAAAAAGGTCTAAGGATTCTAAGAATAGTTACCTGCAATCTCTCAGTATCAGTCTTGCTTACTCACTCCCTTTCTCTCACAATGAAACTTTTTTTTTTTTTTTGAGTGTGTATGGATGTGGCACTCTCTGCTGTTTATATAAATATGGAATTGTGTCTTTCTATTCTAAGAAACTTGGGATTCAAGGCATTAACAAACTGGCTATGATTCGAATTAGGATTTCCTATTCCTACTTTCAATTGGATTTTGGCCCATAGTCGACACAAAAGACTATAGTGATGAGAAAAATATTGATCATCGGCAATGCTGATCTACGTTTGGTCGGTCCCCCTCAATGTAAGCCATGGGGACTGGTTAATTTTTCCCATAGGTTTACATTTTACACACATCCATTGTCCTGATATTGTCACATACGCTTGAAAATATAGGAGGCCCTACCATCAAAGTCTTTTGGCTTTGGGAGGTGTCAAAAAGCTCTGGAATCTTGAATCCCCCACTCGCTATCAATAAACTATTGATAAGTGTTCTTACTTATCAATAAACTATTGATAAGTGTATTTTCATTTTTTTAAACATATGCTTTATAGCTTGTAATTAAATATTTATTATTTTATAAGACGTACCTTAAAGGATTCGTTAACAATACCTATTTTTTGTATCACAAGACTATTTGATAAAAATCTCAAAACACAACATTTATCACATCTAAACTTAACATATTGTAATTGGTGCATATATATTAAAAGTGATGTTAATGATAAAAAAACAAAATATAACTTTCATGCTACTTAATTAAGTCTGGTTAATGGTCTTGCTGATTTCCCATGTATCTCATCATCTTACAAGCAGCTCCATGGTACAATTGCACACGAGCAAAGATCACCAAATTCTATTATTTCCCACAAATGATGCTGTTAAGAGTATTTTCAACAGTCTCTTCAAATTTTTCAGAGACAACCAACCATAAATCTACACTCAAAACTCAGAATAACTAACAAAACTGCATTCAAACATCACTTCAGGTAAAGTAAAATCAATGAAATCATAAAAATAAAAATAAGTTTTGTTGGTGGAAAATTCAATGAATCCATAGAGGGTGAATCAAAATCAAACCGACAATCTTAAAACACAACGTGAAACAACAACATATTACGGAGCTAAGAATTCAGTAATAAAAGAGAGAAAACAAAAAGGTTTAAGGATTCTAAGAATAGTTACCTAAGCTTACTCTCTATTCTGTCTATGTACTCTGTCTCAGTCTCAGTCTCGCTTGCTCGCTCTCTCTTCCTGACAATAAAACTTTTTTTTGGTGTGTGTATGAATGATGGTGCTCTCTGCTGTTTATATAGACATGGATACGAGGGTAAATTAGGAATTGTGTCTTTTACATAAACCACTATGACCCGAATTAGGATTCCTATTCCTACTTTGAATTGGATTTAGCCCATAGTCGGTCCAACTAACCACACCCGTGTATTAACTATTAAGTGGCATGCATTAACTTGATAATCTAAAATTGGAAAAGACTATAATTATCATCAATTTTTTAGCTTACAAATTGGTGTGTCAATTACATTAACTTGATAATCTAACGTCCACTTCCAAGCAAAGGATTTTAAATCACAAACCAGCCAAAAGCTGCTGGTTTTAATCACTTATATTATATACCTCCAAGCATCTTGTCATTTGAACAAAGAATATCTGTCACAAGAATCACAATAACAAAAGCCAGTCCTAATGAATAAAAATAATAAATTGCAATTCACCTTTATCTTTTGAAGCCAAAATATTCGGCATGTCAATGGAACCTCACTGGTTTTCAGGTACTGAAAATTCCCAACCAAAATTGAAATCATACACACTCCTTAAAAGTGACCTATGATAGAATCTGAACTGATGCACTCATCAAATTTTCAAGTTTACAGGACTTGTTAAAAACATAGCTCAAACCCGTAACCAAGTTTCAATAACACCATCCCAGTAAGTGAAAAAGCCCCCACAACCTTTCTTAAAAGCATTCTGCGCTAAATAGTAAGTGAAATTGCACATGTGGATCAATAAGCAGAAGGTGATTCCTCACTAGAATCTTCGAATTTGCACATGTGAATCAAGGAGCAGAAGGTGATTCCTCACTAGAATCTTCTGAATCTGAACCGTCAACCATCTTCTCAAGCGAATCCATATCCCCAGCTTCAGAGAGAGTGTGTATCCTAAGTTTGTCTGCATCATCACTGAGGGAGGAAAAAACAAAAAATGATTGAGCACCTCAAACAATGATTTTAAAGTATCACAGAAAGAAAACTGCAGAGTTAAATGTGTCAAAATGACAATTTATAGCACTTTTAACTCCTTTGTTTCTTTATGAGAACCAAAAAGTCCAAAATTAAGGATCGAGGCATACTCTGTAACCCCAAAAATTTCCTTGACAACCAAGGAGCTATCTCTTGAACAGAACTCCGGCAGCTGGCCCAGAAAGTCAAACAAAAGTATGATCAATTTCAATGCATTAAAATCCAGAGCAAGCCACAAATTAAGTTCAAAGTAATCAAGTCAGTTTGAAACTACTTGTTTGACCAAAATTTTAATTAACCAGAACAATCATATGCAAGTTTAGTGCACAACAATATACTGGGAATTCTTACATGCAAATTGGTTTGAACGACCCATCCCCTTTCACCCACAAAAGAACATAAGCTAAAAGTCAGAATTTAGAAATTCATAGTAAAGATATTTAGATCTGTTGCTGATTTTAATGTTTTTCCAACAAAGGATGGACTTAGCCGGCACAATCATATGCAAGTTAAGTGCACAACAATATACTGGGAATTCTAACATGAATGACAGATATGTACTATGCTTCATTAGGAATAAAAATTCAGGATCATGGAGCCCAGTGCCAAATCTGACATATACGTGTCTTCTTCATTCAGAAATCAAAAACCATTTCTATTCAAGAATGTTTTGAGGGGCCCAATAATACAGTAAAGCTGGTTATCCATACTTTTAAAGCCATAAACCTTAACATCTACTGATCTACTCAACCATTTGAAGGTATAAACCTTTACTTGATATGCTTGAGACAGGCAGTTTAACTCTTGCAAACTTGTTTAAAACTTCAAAGAGGAACAAGGGCCAAAAGAATTCCAAGTAAAACTCTTGTTTTCCCCTTTCTTGAGGCAGTTTTTCAACCAGTCACAGAATTAAATTACATTGAAAAATTAACATAAAAGGGTAAAAAAGTACACTATACTAACAAGAGCTAGATATATGCATTAATAACAGCAAGCAATGTAGTGTTGTTAAAAAGTCAATGTAACGACTGTTAAGCCACTTACCTCAGACAGATAGAAAACCTTTCCAAAAAGGGCCTGAACAGCTAGTTTTCTTTTGAAACCCTTTTCAGAATAACCTGACATATCCATGACAACTGGGCCTGAAAATCATAGACAAGCCATAAGTATCCAATAGCATAGCATCAATTGTGAGGTATTTCTCTAACTCAATTCTCATTTTTCAAATGTTCCTTCAAAAGGTTAAGTTGGCAAATTCAATTATATCAAGTGCACAAGGGGAGGAGAAAGTCGGCAATGTAGGCATCCCATCACTAGCAAAGGGTGAGAGAAGAGAAGAAGAAATCAAGAATAAAATGGAAGAGAAAAAAGCATAAGCTTTCATTGCAACAAAGGTCTCCTCCCCTTGGTTTGCTTCCAAGTAGCTAGTTTTGTAAAGCATGTCTTGTATTAGGTTGTGAATAGCTTTAACTAGAATAACAAATCCTAGATTTCAGGGCCTAGAGAGAAAAAGAGTCCCAATCAAAACACAATACAGGGTCTACTACCTATGATGCTGCCTACTAGCAATAAAGTTACAAGGAGCCAATGTGCTCTAACTAAAAAAAAAAATGGCACTTCTTCCTCTCAATAGTGTGGGTGAAGGTAAGGCCATAGGTTCAAGACTCATTGTGTGCATGTGTAAGTTACTAATATAAAAAATAACGTTACAGTGTGACCTTAACAATCCTTAAGCCCCAAAGGAAGAGGTTCACGGTTGATCAATTGACCATAATTTGCATAAATAACTACAGCAGTTTCCTACAAAATTAGTAATTAATATGCGTACGCACATTTGTGTACATGTAAAAGTTAGCACATATACAGAAGGGAAACTAACTAGAATAAGGAACTGAAAACAGAAGAAGTCATAATTAGTCCAAATAAGAGAACAAGCAAGTATTGCAGCAGCTAGATTATAAGTAAAGGCCAGTGTGAAACTCTATATAGAAAGGGTATGGTTTTTCCCTTGAAGATGTTATAATGGCAATCCAATCATATGGTAGTAAATTGCAGTTTCAGATTCTCGAGAATAAAAAAGCACTACTTGTTGCAAGCCATAATCACAAGAAGGTCTAATAGAAAAACTTTTGACACTCTCATTAGTGATACTGATTACTACAAGCAGCAAGCATGAAATAATACAGTCTTGAATCTAGAAACGTACCCTTATCGCGCACAATCCGAGCAGAAATGTCATTTAAAATGGAAGCAACCTGGGAATCATCCAACATAGAAGCTTTGCGGAGGTGAATCAGATGAGCAACCAAGTCAGGGTTGAAGGGTTTCTCATTCAAAGCATAGCGAATGTACTTTCGCAATATTTCCTGCATCCCAAAACCTGTCTTTTTCTCGAGTGCCTTGAGGGCATCGGGCGTTAAAGAGTGCAGTAGTTGATCTATGGATTTGCAGAGGAAAGCGTTTTTATTGACCAATTTCCTGCGCTTTTCTCTGGGAGAAGACAACTTTTTGACAGTCTTAACGAAGGCGATGACGAAGGTGAGACCCGCATAGGCTAAAGGGAGAGCGAGAATCCAAGGCAAAGAGCTGGTGCCAACTCTGGGACCGGGAATGGCCTGGGTCACGGACCCAGTGAACTCAACCACATCCAAGGCCTTCTCTTGAAGCCAAGGCAAATCCTCTTCCTCTTCTTCTACTTCTACTTGTTTCTTCTTCTTGTCGCTGTTTTGGGACTGGATAGCATTGGAATCTTTCTTCGCCGCCGCAGCAGCAGCAAAGGAAATTGACAAACGACGATATCGACTTCGATTAGCAAATGGAATTGGAAAAGGCAATGTTGAAAACTTAGGGCGGGGAAGCAATTGAGAAGAACAACTACAAGTAGAAGTAATAGCAGTAGCAGTAGCCAAAGCCATTATCAATTTCTGATTTCTAAAGAGAGGGCTTCCTTTTCCTTCGACTCGATTCGATTCGATTCGAATATAAAATGTGCTTCCCCTTCCATTTTTGGGCGGACTTTTTTTTCTTTTCCTTTCTTTTCTTTTTTATTTATTTCCCTACTACAATTACTTTATTTTAGGATAAAATTTGGAAAATAATAATCAACTTGATTTTCTAATGCATTTTTTTTTTCTCACAAACTTTTTCAATTCTAATCCCTGAATCCCATGCACACCAACACGTTTCAATTAAGAATGAATACAATTACATATTATACATATTAAGTTTTTGTATTTAAGCTTAGTAGTTTTTATTGAATTTTTATCTATTATTGAAAATTAATATTATTTGATAAAGAATGTAAATGGTTCATTCTTTAATATTTTTTTATTTTATTTCATGAACAAAAGAAGATTTAATTTACCAGCCTATTTATATACTTGTTTCTCAAAAACAAAAACAATTTATATTTAATGTAATTAATTTATTTAGTATTTACATTTTACTAATAGGTAAAATTTTGAAAATGATCAACCAATTTTTATAACGTAGTAAATTTTTCATTGAAATTTATACTTCATCTAATAATAAATTTTGACATTCCTTGAGAGTTTTTCAAAATAAATAAATGGCAAAAATGTAAAATTAACCTTCTAATTTTTAGTTTTTGTCATTTCAGTCCTTTAATTTTCAGTTTTGTCATTTCAATCCTCTAAGTATCAATTTTTTTCAATGTAGTATTTTGTTAGGTTTCAGTTATTGCTAACTTTGACCCCCCCCCCTTTTTTTTTGAAAATAATTTTTGTAATTAAAAGAAAATAAAAAAAGCTTGGAAAAAAAAATGGAACTTTTTTTTTTGTTGCTTGGAAAAATCAAAGCAACAAACCTTAGATCTCGAGCTTTCAGTCGGTTTGGAAAGATGGCTTGACTCCTCAAAGCCATGGCCCTCGTTTGATTTCATCTGGGTTTTGGTTTATTTTGGGTTTTGATTTCATCTGGGTTTTGCCTGGTTCTATAATGAGTTATTGTTAATTTTAGTTTTGGGGTTTTTGTATTTGGGTGATACTCCCTTGATCGAAGATTGAGGCTAGGCTAGGCGGTGGTTTTATTCTTGGGTTGGGGCAGCAATTTTGTATGAAGAGAGGAAGAAGACAAAGAGGAAGAGGAAGACAAAGGGGAAGAGAAAATTGAGGAAGAAGATGAGTAGAATGGGTCAGTAACAAAGTGCGAGAAAAAAAAAGAATTAAAAATTCATTTACAAATAAATAGTGATTGTGGATATATGTGCAATTATTGTAGAAAGATGGTATATTTACACATCTTTACATACACTAAAGTGGGTGCTTTTTGGGCCAAAATATTTATATATGACCATTTTTTCTATTTTAGACTCGCTGATGTGAGTGCTCTTACGAGTTTTAATTTCCATACATCACACTATTGGTCTATTATTAGTCCATAGGATTTGGAAAAATTTCTTTTCTCATGAAAGACTTGTTTGAACTTGTATTTAAAATGAGCCATGATATTTAGAAGTCCACATCTTTTTTTGGATTTTTTTTTTGAGGAAAAAAAAAGGTGACCAAGTTTTATCTCAACACATCAAAGTCTTTTATTTGTACCATTACTAAGCCATCTTGAATACTCACTCTCTCCCCTCTTGAGGGCCTTGCCCCTAGTTCAAAGATTTTCGTCAATTGGTTCTAAAATATTTCATCTTTTAATCCTTACTGGGCTCTGAGCCTACCCATGTCTTTGGGTTTTAGGGTTTCAAAATTTTCCAAAAACATGGATGGGTCCAACATCTTTTCAATAATGTCTATGACATACTCATGATTTTGGGTTCTCTTAGTTTTGAAAAAGATTTTTGAATTTTGATTCAAAATCCAAGGTATGTTATGACTTTATGGCTCAATATCTTCCTCCAAAGTCTATGGTATACTCATGATCTTAGGCTTTCTTGATTTGAATTTTTTTTTTTTTGAATGGGCACAAAACTTAGGGTATTTATATGTTTAAATTAGGGTTTTTAGACTCATTTAAAGGGTTTTGTGTAGGTTTTGTGTTATATTCATGACTATATAATTATAAATTTGCTCTTATTTGTGATAGTGTTGTTCTAATGCTCAATTTAGTAATAATAATAGTAATTAAAAAAAAAAATTGTTCAACCCAACCCACCTGAGTTAGACCCTTATAATGAATAGAGTTGGGTTGAATTTTTTTAAATTTACCTTAGTGAGTTGGGTTGAAAAAATCCCTCAACTTAACTCATGCTTGATAGGGATTTGGGCCCATAGTATCAATGTCTGACTTTTGGTTTGGGCTAAAGCAATTAATACAGCCTACAGCCTACAACAAGTGGGTTGATTGAGTTTTGCCCAATTCGGCTTGCACCAACCCATGACCACTGTCCGTATTGGAGTCCGATTCAGAGAGTTAATTCCGAAAGGATTAGTGATTAACTTAATAGAATGGGCTAATTGACAATTTTACTTTAGAGCATTAGCATTGAAGAATGCTAATGCCAAATCTAAGGGATATTTAGCATTTTATGTCTCAAAACTAGCTGCATCAGAGGATTGCAAACAACACTATGGCAAACTTTTTTTACAATATTGCTACAGTACAATTCTAAACATAGAATTGCACTGTAGCAAGTATTGTATCAAAAATAATATATTTTATGATGTTCCCCCTGAAACTAGCTCAGTTTGCGCGTAGAACTGAGACTTCTTGCATGTGGAACGGGGATACCCCATCTGTGGTGTCTAGGCTAGTTCAAAAGGATCTTTTGGCGTTGGTATAGCTTCTGTTGTATTTGTTGATTGCTGTGGCCTTTGTCTCTTGTTGTATTCCTTGTTGGCTTTTATGTTATAAAGTTTCCACTTCAAAAAAGAAAAAAGAAAAAAAGAAAAAGAACCCAGCAAAATGTGACCGTTGGAAATCATAGGTAAGCTGAAAAAACTGAAAAAAAAAAAAAAAAAGTGACAGTTAAGAAAGAAATAATAAAAAAGATTAAAAAATAATATTTTAATAAAAATAGTGTTTTGGGATGCTGAAGGTAAGCTGAAAAAACTGAAAAAAAAAAAAAAAAAGTGACAGTTAAGAAAGAAATAATAAAAAAAGATTAAAAAATAATATTTTAATAAAAATAGAGTTTTGGGATGCTGAAAGTATTGTAAAATAATATGGTATAATGATAAAGTGAGGTTTTGGAATGGTAAAATAGAGTAGCATTAGCATTTTCTAATGCTAATGCTCTTAGAAGCCCAGTTGTATATTATAAATATAAGTTCAGGTTTACCTATCTCGTTGTCAGTGCTTTTAGAAACCCCAGCCGCTGGTAATCTTTCTCTAGACGTTGCTCCCTCCTTTCCTTCGCCTCCTGCTAATCTCTCTCTCACGCAGTTAAAAAAGACTAGGGTTTTGTTTGATTATCTGTTTGTTTTATAATAGGTACTAGAGACCTTTGATGATATTTAGTATTAAATCAAGGGAAAGGACGATTAGGGTTTTATAATTTGTTGGCTTTGTCGGTTGCTAGGCGATAATTTGTTTAATATCCTCTGCAAATTGACAAAATTATTCGATTAATTTTAATTGTAACCACGTTTGTCTTCTGTATGTTTACTCAGATTTTCAATCGGATTTGTATAAATCTTTGTTGTATTAGGTTTTGTTGAAGCTTTCAAAGTTAGACGACTTTTGTAATTAATAGCACATTATTTTTTATTTTTTCTGTTATGATTAACGAACGACACAATGGAGTTGGTCACAGAACCAATGGAATTGGACGCAGAACCAATGGAGTTGGTCGCAGAACCGGTCACAGAACCGGTAGAGGCCTTTTCGAAGTCCATGTAATTGTTAATACTTTGTTCTTAATAATTAAATGCAAATAAACATGAATGAATTTTTTTTTAATATTCTTTATTTAGATGTTTCGACTTATTATATATGTTTATTTGTTTGTTGTTTCAAGATGCGAGTTGAGCATCCAAGAATCATCATCTGAAGAAGAAGAAGAAGAAGATTCTGATGAATCATCAGAAGGATTGTGGTCTGATGAATCATCAGAAGAATTATCGACTGATGAATCAGATAACAAAATACATCCTCCTTTGCGGAAAAAGAAAAAGAAAAAGAAAGGTGTGACAGAAGAAAAAGAAAGGTGTGACAGAAGAAGAATTTTAAGCCAACTGAATTTTAACTATTTCATTCATCCCTTTTAATTATTTATTTATTATAGGGTCTCCAGTCCAGCTTAATCTCTTTTATCCTGACTGGATCACCAGTTACATTCTGAAGAAAAAAACTTATAATTAGAAGTAGTGGTCTTGATCTTAAAAAGGTCGATGATGAATTTGGCCAACTGAAGCTGCCACCAAAGTTTGATACTCACTGTATTCTTCAGTTTACCTACTGCCCGGTACACATCGCTTCTTTTTATTACCTCTTCTTCTATATTAATATTACGTATGAAAAAAGTTCTGGCTTGTATATAACCCCTTCCCCTCTCTCTCCCTTTCTCCTATTACAAACTCTCTTTTCTTCTAGAATATAGATGACTGTGTTCCTGCATTGGACATTCTTGTGTGGTTTTGATTCACTTTGAGGCATTCATTAATTTATTGACTTCTTTGTTTCCATTTAATAATAATGGTCCTCAAATACATTTGTGTGATATTCCCTACTGTCATGTTATGTTTGAATACATTTGCTTTGCACAATTCTTTTTAAGATTGCACCGCCATTATATAATAATGAAGTCTGACCCCCTTTTTTTTTTCTGCCCAGGGAAAAAGCTTTACCTTCAATTGGGTTAGACAATGTTTTGGTATGGCCTCTAAGATTAACTTCCAACTTAGCTCATTATTTGGTTGCCCCTCTTTGAATAGTTGTTTTCTCCATTGTATTTTTGGGTATATCATATAATCTCACTAACTAACGCTTCTTGACTTTAATTTAACGTATGNTTCTCCATTGTATTTTTGGGTATATTATATAATCTCACTAACTAACGCTTCTTGACTTTAATTTAACGTGTGTTGGATTAATTGTAGGTGAAGAAGAAATGATGATGATGATAAGCCTATTATTGTCAGAGATGTTTCTGACCGTTTTGCTCTAAAAATGCCTTATCTTAGCAAGGATCTCACGCACTCTGTCCCCCTCAATGTCCCCCCCAATTGGGGAATGGAATCTGATGGGAGTAGACGATTATGAGCGGAATGAAAGCTTCGTTGAGTTTCACAGAGGCTAAACCCAGGTTCATTTCTCAAGTGGTTGAGTTTTCAAGTTGACTAGTTTGAGTGGTCTGTGTCTTGATTCAGCACCATTCATCTAGGCCTTAATAAATTTGGACTTAGGGCTCCATGGAAACATATTATATTCCATTAAATTAGTTGTGACTGATTGTGTGTTCTTATGAGCATAAATTCATGATGAAATAGACATGGCTAAGAATGCCAATTTTGCAAATAAGATGAAGGGTATACTAGTTGTGCGTTTGGCATTGACTTAAAAAGCCAGTTTTTTTTTACTATTCAGCTTATTTTTAGTACTATCATGAATTCCACTGCACTTTTTGGTATTATTCATAGGTCTCACTGTACTATTTTGGCTACTTTTTAACTTTATTTACCGTACTTTTAGTAACAAGTTTTCAGTTTCAACCAAACGGACATTAGAAAAAATTTCCAAAATGAGTCTCCTTTTTTCTAGTAAGCATGGACTGATGGACACAGATATGAGTATAGATATGAGTAGGACACAGTGATACAAGCAATTTTTAAAAAATTATAACATGATATGACAGGTACGACACCAGTATAACACAAGTATGACGCCCCAAATGAAATATCTGTGGCCAGAAAATTAAAGGAAAAAAAGGGGAAAAGAAATAAAAAGCCCGCAAATGTTTGTCCACGTTAAATCATCATAGCAACTTGCTTTGTTTGAAGATCAACTGATAGAGGCAATCAACAAAAAAAAAAAAAAAAAAAGTAAAAAAGTGTAGCAAGGTCGACTGTACAATCTAATTGGAAACATTATCATCTAGTACTAGGTTCACGATTCAACTTTCACCAAATGTTAATAAAGAGTGAGTGGACCATTCATAAATTAACTTCCTGTATACATTTCATCTAACAAGACAAAAAGATGTGTATGTGCCTTACTTTTTACTTGGAATTCAAGAATCGAGTTTGACAAACTCAAGTTCCAAAAAGGGCTAGATAATAAAATAACTTCGAGTAGAGAATTTTAAGTAATATATATTTACAAAAAACTGAATATTTGGCCAAAAAAAATGCCCAAAGATCCCGTAATCAAAACTCAAAAGAAAAAAAAAAAAATAATTACAAGTGGTCCATTTGCAGTGTTGCAAGAATTCAAATGCGGTGGCTTTATCCAACCATGTCAAAGAGTCTTTTTATATTTAAGCTACAAGTTGGTCATACATTGCAACGTTTCTTACAGAATAACACTAGAGATACATAAAATAATATAATTTGTGCTACAACTCGTTCATGTGGTGAGTTATAAGTGGTGTGGTGAGTTATAAACGGTAGAGGTGTGATGGTGAGTTAATGTGGGAACACACCTTTACTATTCACTACTCGCCATGTGGACAAATTGTGTCATTTTATGTAACTTTAGCATTACTCTTTTTTACATGCAAATGGCCTTCTCTACTTTTCACTCGTAATGTTTCAATGACATCTACTATTGCAGTCCTAGAGAAGCAAGAAATTTTGCACTTTATGATAGAGCAACCAAGTGACATTATTTCGTTTTTTTTTTTTTGTTCTCTCTCTCTCTCTCTCTTTAATTTGGTGGGGGCTGCAATGCCAAAAAGTAAACTATTGCCCGCTGATGAACTAAATTATTTTCTTAAGTTTTAGTCTTGAATGATCAGCTTGCAAAGAGGAAGTTAGGTTACATTATCATTGGTGAATGGCTAATATGTATCATTCAAAATGGCAAAAAATTAAGTAAACTACATTTCTCCTCAAGAATATTGGCCGATCTGATCACATTTATTTAATAATGGTTGATTAATACGTTACATATTTATATAAAATCTAATATTTGAAACATAATATTTATTATTGCTACGCTTTTGTTGAATTATATTAGCGGTCATGTTATTATTTTCTTTTCATCATTTTTAATTTATATATATATATATATATATATAATTGTAACTTACCAATCATAATAGGTTCATCAATTTTTATTACCAAGACTTTACATATTCTTAAACCGTAATGTAACTTATAATAGAAAATACAAGTAACACAAACATTTTTGGTGGAGACTTTATTTTATTTTTTGTTTATACTCACTTAAAAAAATAAATTTTAATTTTCACCACTGTGTTAATATTCATATGCTAATGTAGTATTTAAGGCCATTTTGAAGGTTCCAGTTCTTTTCCTACTTAAAGAACCATATGTCATTTTCATTAATTTAAAGAGAAAGAGATAATAAACATCCACTTTGGTCCAATTTAGTCCATTTCGGTCCAAGTAGGTCCACTTCAGTCCAATTCAGTTCACTTTGGTTCATTCAGTCCACTTTGATCCAGTTTGGTCCATTTCGTTCCAATTCTGACCACTTCAGTCCATTCAATCCACTTTGTTCACTAGGTCTCTTTGGTCTATTTTGGTCCACGTCGATCCCTTAGGCCCACTTTAGTCTATTCAGTCCGATTAGGTCCTTTTGGCCCATTTCAGTCCATTAGGTCCACCTTGGTGCAACCGGTTTATCCAAAATGTATTCAAGTAAATCTCCTTTCTTTGCGTACTCCATCACAAAGTAGATCTCTTTTGGGTGTCTATAACCTCATAAAGTCTAATTATATGAGGATGCCTCAACGATCTCAATATTTCGATTTCTCTATACACTACACCAATTTAAAGGAAAAAAAAATTAATAAAAATTTTAAGGTAAAAAGAAAAGAATAAGCAAAAATTTTATATCTATAGGCAAGATTAAAGTAACCATAAGCATGGAGAAACAAAGGTAGAAAACCTTTAATTAGTTCCCTTGGAATAAGGATAAAATGTTTGCTTTTCAAATTTCAGAAATACTCCCTAAATCCATTAATTTTCTTATCAGTTGAAATCATCAAGGACAAGCATTGCAAATACAATTGTGATTCAATACAACATTCCAGATTATAAACTAAGTTATTTGAAATAATAAATGATCTGGCCCAATTGTAAATTCATTCAGATAGATCACATAATCATGCAAGAATCCAAACAAGTAATACAAACCTCTTTCTTCCATTTTCTTTTTCACCATCGTCTCACGGACAAGGATCTTTACAGCAACCTCACATGTAGTCTGGATATCTGTTGCAATTCTCACCTTCCCAAAGGCACCACGGCCAATTATTTTTCCAAGCTTATATTTTTCTCCAATAATTGAGCCCTCCATTTCCTATATAATAAGCACGGGTAAAAAGTAAGACAACATAGAAAATTTAGAAAAATTTACCCACACACATGATATGAAGTTTTAGGAGTGGAGCATTGTTAGTCTAAATTAGTCTCAAGTAATTTATGAGAAGTTTTCGTTTCACTTAGTTTATTGTTACAAACTTACAATCAAGATAGTAATATACAAAAAATTTGAGGATTTTAATAATAGAGACATTTTATGTTGTCTAAGATAGAATCCAACAAACTTGATGAGAAAGTAGAAAAGTGATAACTACTTAATTATATAATTTATCGGGAGAAAAATTTGTACAGTTAGCTGATATGTAAATGGTTTGTGCATAATTCTAACATAGATGCTAAAACTATATGATTACATCACTTGATGTATGTTAAAATAATAAAAATCACCCAAAAAGAAAAACTTTCTCGTGGAAAATTCACAGCAAGACAAATAAATATATTAGAGGGCCAAGCAACATGATCAAACAAACCCATCTGCAAATTGTATATAGTTTCGAGCACATTCCACTTAAAAGTTAAAACATATTTATATGGTTAATTATATCTAACCGGTTAATGAGATTAACAAAACTACATTCAAATATCACTTAGTGGAAAATCACAAAAAGTCAAACAAATTACAGGGAAAATAAAATCAAACTGCAAATCAGAATTTCAGATAAAATATGATTT
>NW_027070131.1:181059-209441 GCF_002906115.3 Quercus suber
AAAAAAAAAAAAAAAAAAAAAAGTAAAAAAGTGTAGCAAGGTCGACTGTACAATCTAATTGGAAACATTATCATCTAGTACTAGGTTCACGATTCAACTTTCACCAAATGTTAATAAAGAGTGAGTGGACCATTCATAAATTAACTTCCTGTATACATTTCATCTAACAAGACAAAAAGATGTGTATGTGCCTTACTTTTTACTTGGAATTCAAGAATCGAGTTTGACAAACTCAAGTTCCAAAAAGGGCTAGATAATAAAATAACTTCGAGTAGAGAATTTTAAGTAATATATATTTACAAAAAACTGAATATTTGGCCAAAAAAAATGCCCAAAGATCCCGTAATCAAAACTCAAAAGAAAAAAAAAAAAATAATTACAAGTGGTCCATTTGCAGTGTTGCAAGAATTCAAATGCGGTGGCTTTATCCAACCATGTCAAAGAGTCTTTTTATATTTAAGCTACAAGTTGGTCATACATTGCAACGTTTCTTACAGAATAACACTAGAGATACATAAAATAATATAATTTGTGCTACAACTCGTTCATGTGGTGAGTTATAAGTGGTGTGGTGAGTTATAAACGGTAGAGGTGTGATGGTGAGTTAATGTGGGAACACACCTTTACTATTCACTACTCGCCATGTGGACAAATTGTGTCATTTTATGTAACTTTAGCATTACTCTTTTTTACATGCAAATGGCCTTCTCTACTTTTCACTCGTAATGTTTCAATGACATCTACTATTGCAGTCCTAGAGAAGCAAGAAATTTTGCACTTTATGATAGAGCAACCAAGTGACATTATTTCGTTTTTTTTTTTTTGTTCTCTCTCTCTCTCTCTCTTTAATTTGGTGGGGGCTGCAATGCCAAAAAGTAAACTATTGCCCGCTGATGAACTAAATTATTTTCTTAAGTTTTAGTCTTGAATGATCAGCTTGCAAAGAGGAAGTTAGGTTACATTATCATTGGTGAATGGCTAATATGTATCATTCAAAATGGCAAAAAATTAAGTAAACTACATTTCTCCTCAAGAATATTGGCCGATCTGATCACATTTATTTAATAATGGTTGATTAATACGTTACATATTTATATAAAATCTAATATTTGAAACATAATATTTATTATTGCTACGCTTTTGTTGAATTATATTAGCGGTCATGTTATTATTTTCTTTTCATCATTTTTAATTTATATATATATATATATATATATAATTGTAACTTACCAATCATAATAGGTTCATCAATTTTTATTACCAAGACTTTACATATTCTTAAACCGTAATGTAACTTATAATAGAAAATACAAGTAACACAAACATTTTTGGTGGAGACTTTATTTTATTTTTTGTTTATACTCACTTAAAAAAATAAATTTTAATTTTCACCACTGTGTTAATATTCATATGCTAATGTAGTATTTAAGGCCATTTTGAAGGTTCCAGTTCTTTTCCTACTTAAAGAACCATATGTCATTTTCATTAATTTAAAGAGAAAGAGATAATAAACATCCACTTTGGTCCAATTTAGTCCATTTCGGTCCAAGTAGGTCCACTTCAGTCCAATTCAGTTCACTTTGGTTCATTCAGTCCACTTTGATCCAGTTTGGTCCATTTCGTTCCAATTCTGACCACTTCAGTCCATTCAATCCACTTTGTTCACTAGGTCTCTTTGGTCTATTTTGGTCCACGTCGATCCCTTAGGCCCACTTTAGTCTATTCAGTCCGATTAGGTCCTTTTGGCCCATTTCAGTCCATTAGGTCCACCTTGGTGCAACCGGTCTACTTCGGTCCAGTTCATACCATTTGGTTCAACTAGGTCCATTTGGTCTAGTTCGGTCCATTGTTCCCAAACAGAGACTTAGGTGTTCTGAACATGCTTGAATTGAGTCTAGAATGATTTGGTTGAATTGAGTTGATAAGAATTTTGTGTTGTGTGATCCTCATTAATAACTAGCCTCATCACATGCGCTTTGCACGTGCGATGAGGCTTTTTTTTTTTTGGGGGGGGAGGGGGGTGGGTCTAGTTTATATGGTTTTGAGGGAAATATCAAAGTGGAATGAGATTTAAATTTTTTTTTTTCAAATTTATGGATAAGTTTGTTTTGAAAACATTGATTAGTAGGAGAGTGTCCTATTTTGTAGGTATTTTACGTGAAGTTGGAAATATATTTTTACCAGATTGTTCTCAAATTTTGTTCCTATTAAACGTAGGGTTTATGGGTACTTCTGAACCAAATAAAAATCCAATCTAAAGAGGGAAATCCTCTTATAGATAGTATTTGTAGGGTCTCGATTTGTACCCAAGCCCAAAGATGTGGGATGTGAGCCCAATGAGCCTAATACAATGAATTTGTAGAGAGTGGGTGAAACAGCTAAGCTATTTGTGAATTGGACAATGACTAGTATGGATTTAAAAGATGAACAAACACAGAAACACAAGTAAAACTTGATAAAATAAGTGTCTGAGGAGATGAACTATTACTTGAACTACTGTTCCTAAAAGCTAATACAACCCTTAATGCTACAGTAATTCTTTTTCTCTCTATTTTCACTATCCTTTCCAATCCCTTTCTTATGAAAGGTCTTTTACATTATATAGTTTCATTTCAGATCATCTTGATCGTACACTTATTAATCATATAAGCCTTCACTAGAGTATATGTCCTATCAGGCATCTTCTTTGGCTCTCTGTGAATGGTGGTGGTTGAGACTGCATTGTTCAGGGGTCTTCTTCACATAAATGCGGCCAGAAAAGTTACTGCAGTGTATTTAATGCGGTGGTAGCAGCTTTTCTTTTAGATATTTCTGTATTCTTATCCTCTTTGTACGTGCCTAAAGTTCATTCTTATCGTTGGAAATTCCTGGAAGGTCACCTAAATCGCTCAAGTACTTGCTTGACCGATATTCATCTTATCCGAGAAGGATAACCTCCTCGGACTATATTACTCCACCCTTTCCTTACATGATTCTTCATTCTGGGGCCTCTCTAATCATTTACTCCTCCTCGAACATATCCACATCCTCAAATAGGGCCCATGGCCCAGTATACAAATTTGGGCTCTTATCCCTACAGTATAGATAATAATAAAAAATAAGGTGCATAACTTATTCCAATTTCATTTTCTGAATCTAACTGCAAATTGTATATAGTTTCGAGCACATTCCACTTAAAAGTTAAAACATATTTATATGGTTAATTATATCTAACCGGTTAATGAGATTAACAAAACTACATTCAAATATCACTTAGTGGAAAATCACAAAAAGTCAAACAAATTACAGGGAAAATAAAATCAAACTGCAAATCAGAATTTCAGATAAAATATGATTTCCACTTAAAACATGAGTAACCAGTTAATTAACAAAAGCTAAATTCAAACCATGTAAGTAATACGAAGACAAATAAATAGAGGGTCGTTCAAACTTATCTAAAAATCACAATTTCAGATACAACCAACCATAAAACTTCACTCAAAACTCAAAATAACTAACTAAACTGCATTCAAACATCAATTCTTAGGTAAAGTAAAAACAATGAAATCATCGAAAAAATAAAAGTTTTATTGGTGAAAAATTCAATGAATTCATAGAGGGTGAATCAAAATCAAACAGACCTATAGACCAACTATCTTAAAACACAACATGAAACAACAGCAGATTACAGAGCTAAGAATCCAATAATAAAACAGAGAAAGCAAAAAAGGTCTAAGGATTCTAAGAATAGTTACCGGCAATCTCTCAGTATCAGTCTTGCTTACTCACTCCCTTTCTCTCACAATGAAACTTTTTTTTTTTTGAGTGTGTATGAATGTGGCACTCTCTGCTGTTTATATAGATATGGAATTGTGTCTTTCTATTCTAAGAAACTTGGGATTCAAGGCATTAACAAACCGACTATGATTCGAATTAGGATTTCCTATTCCTACTTTCAATTGGATTTTGGCCCATAGTCGACACAAAAGACTATAGTGATGAGAAACATATTGATCACCGACAATGCTGATCTACGTTTGGTCGGTCCCCCTCAATATAAGCCATGAGGACTGGTTAATTTTTTCCATAGGTTTACATTTTACACACATCCAGTGTTCTGATATTGTCATGTACGCTTGAAAATACAGGAGGCCCTACCATCAAAGTCTTTTGGCTTTGGAAGGTGTCAAAAAGCTCTAGAATCTTGAATCCCCCACTCGCTATCAATAAACTATTGATAAGTGCTCCTACTTATCAATAAACTATTGATAAGTGTATTTTCATTTTTTTAAACATATGCTTTATAGCTTATAATTAAATATTTATTATTTTATAAGACGTACTTTAAAGGATTCGTTAACAATACCTATTTTTTGTATCACAAGACTATTTGATAAAAATCTCATAACACAACATTTATCACATCTAAACTTAACATATTGTAATTGGTGCATATATATAATAAAAGTGATGTTAATGATAAAAAAACAAAATATAACTTTCATGCTACTTAATTAAGTCTGGTTAATGGTCTTGCTGATTTCCCATGTATCTCATCATCTTACAAGCAGCTCCATAGTACAATTGCATACGAGCAGAGATCACCAAATTCTATTATTTCCCACAAATGATGCTGTTAAGAGTATCTTCAACAGTCTCTTCAAATTTTTCAGAGACAACCAACCATAAATCTACACTCAAAACTCAGAATAACTAACAAAACTGCATTCAAACATCACTTCGGGTAAAGTAAAATCAATGAAATCATAAAAATAAAAATAAGTTTTGTTGGTGGAAAATTCAATGAATCCATAGAGGGTGAATCAAAATCAAACCGACTATCTTAAAACACAACGTGAAACAACAACAGATTACAGAGCTAAGAATTCAGTAATAATAGAGAGAAAACAAAAAGGTTTAAGGATTCTAAGAATAGTTACCTAAGCTTACTCTCTATTCTGTCTATGTACTCTGTCTCAGTCTCAGTCTCGCTTGCTCGCTCTCTCTTCCTGAAAATAAAACTTTTTTTTGGTGTGTGTATGAATGATGGTGCTCTCTGCTGTTTATATAGACATAGATACGAGGGTAAATTAGGAATTGTGTCTTTTACATAAACCACTATGACCCGAATTAGGATTCCTATTCCTACTTTGAATTGGATTTGGCCCATAGTCGGTCCAACTAACCACACCCGTGTATTAACTATTAAGTGGCATGCATTAACTTGATAAACTAAAATTGGAAAAGACTATAATTATCATCAATTTTTTAGCTTACAAATTGGTGTGTCAATTACATTAACTTGATAATCTAACGTCCACTTCCAAGCAAAGGATTTTAAATCACAAACCAGCCAAAAGCTGCTGGTTTTAATCACTTATATTATATACCTCCAAGCATCTTGTCATTTGAACAAAGAATATCTGTCACAAGAATCACAATAACAAAAGCCAGTCCTAATGAATAAAAATAATAAATTGCAATTCACCTTTATCTTTTGAAGCCAAAATATTCGGCATGTCAATGGAACCTCACTGATTTTCAGGTACTGAAAATTCCCAACCAATATTGAAATCATACACACTCCTTAAAAGTGACCTATGATAGAATCTGAACTGATGCACTCATCAAACTTTTCAAGTTTACAGGACTTGTTAAAAACATAGCTCAAACCCGTAACCAAGTTTCAATAACACCATCCCAGTAAGTGAAAAAGCCCCCACAACCTTTCTTAAAAGCATTCTGCGCTAAATAGTAAGTGAAATTGCACATGTGGATCCATAAGCAGAAGGTGATTCCTCACTAGAATCTTCGAATTTGCACATGTGAATCAAGGAGCAGAAGGTGATTCCTCACTAGAATCTTCTGAATCTGAACCGTCAACCATCTTCTCAAGCGAATCCATATCCCCAGCTTCAGAGAGAGTGTGTATCCTAAGTTTGTCTGCATCATCACTGAGGGAGGAAAAAACAAAAAATGAGTGAGCACCTCAAACAATGATTTTAAAGTATCACAGAAAGAAAACTGCAGAGTTAAATGTGTCAAAATGACAATTTATAGCACTTTTAACTCCTTTGTTTCTTTATGAGAACCAAAAAGTCCAAAATTAAGGATCGAGGCATACTCTGTAACCCCAAAAATTTCCTTGACAACCAAGGAGCTATCTCTTGAACAGAACTCCGGCAGCTGGCCCAGAAAGTCAAACAAAAGTATGATCAATTTCAATGCATTAAAATCCAGAGCAAGCCACAAATTAAGTTCAAAGTAATCAAGTCAGTTTGAAACTACTTGTTTGACCAAAATTTTAATTAACCAGAACAATCATATGCAAGTTTAGTGCACAACAATATACTGGGAATTCTTACATGCAAATTGGTTTGAACGACCCATCCCCTTTCACCCCCAAAAGAACATAAGCTAAAAGTCAGAATTTAGAAATTCATAGTAAAGATATTTAGATCTGTTGCTGATTTTAATGTTCTTCCAACAAAGGATGGACTTAGCCGGCACAATCATATGCAAGTTAAGTGCACAACAATATACTGGGAATTCTAACATGAATGACAGATATGTACTATGCTCCATTAGGAATAAAAATTCAGGATCATGGAGCCCAGTGCCAAATCTGACATATACGTGTCTTCTTCATTCAGAAATCAAAAACCATTTCTATTCAAGAATGTTTTGAGGGGCCCAATAATACAGTAAAGCTGGTTATCCATACTTTTAAAGCCATAAACCTTAACATCTACTGATCTACTCAACCATTTGAAGGTATAAACCTTTACTTGATATGCTTGAGACAGGCAGTTTAACTCTTGCAAACTTGTTTTAAACTTCAAAGAGGAACAAGGGCCAAAAGAATTCCAAGTAAAACTTTTGTTTTCCCCTTTCTTGAGGCAGTTTTTCAACCAGTCACAGAATTAAATTACATTGAAAAATTAACATAAAAGGGTAAAAAAGTACACTATACTAACAAGAGCGAGATATATGCATTAATAACAGCAAGCAATGTAGTGTTGTTAAAAAGTCAATGCAACGACTGTTAAGCCACTTACCTCAGACAGATAGAAAACCTTTCCAAAAAGGGCCTGAACAGCTAGTTTTCTTTTGAAACCCTTTTCAGAATAACCTGACATATCCATGACAACTGGGCCTGAAAATCATAGACACAAGCCATAAGTATCCAATAGCATAGCATCAATTGTGAGGTATTTCTCTAACTCAATTCTCATTTTTCAAATGTTCCTTCAAAAGGTTAAGTTGGCAAATTCAATTATATCAAGTGCACAAGGGGACGAGAAAGTCAGCAATGTAGACATCCCATCACTAGTAAAGGGTGAGAGAAGAGAAGAGGAAATCAAGAATAAAATGGAAGAGAAAAGAGCATAAGCTTTCATTTCAACAAAGGTCTCCTCCCCTTGGTTTGCTTCCAAGTAGCTAGTTTTGTAAAGCATGTCTTGTATTAGGTTGTGAATAGCTTTAACTAGGATAACAAATCCTAGATTTGAGGGCCTAGAGAGAAAAAGAGTCCCAATCAAAACACAATACCGGGTCTACTACCTATGATGCCACCTACTAGCAATAAAGTTACAAGGAGCCAATGTGCTCTAACTAAAAAAAAAAATGGCACTTCTTCCTCTCAATAGTGTGGGTGAAGGTAAGGCCATAGGTTCAAGACTCATTGTGTGCATGTGTAAGTTACTAATATAAAAAATAACGTTACAGTGTGACCTTAACAATCCTTAAGCCCCAAAGGAAGAGGTTCACGGTTGATCAATTGACCATAATTTGCATAAATAACTACAGCAGTTTCCTACAAAATTAGTAATTAATATGAGTACGCACATTCGTGTACATGTAAAAGTTAGCACATATACAGAAGGGAATAAGGAACTGAAAACAGGAGAAGTCATAATTAGTCCAAATAAGAGAACAAGCAAGTATTGCAGCAGCTAGATTATATGTAAAGGCCAATGTGAAACTCTATATAGAAAGGGTATGGTTTTTCCCTTGAAGATGTTATAATGGCAATCCAATCATATGGTAGTAAATTGCAGTTTCAGATTCTCGAGAATAAAAAAGCACTACTTGTTGCAAGCCATAATCACAAGAAGGTCTAATAGAAAAACTTTTGACACTCTCATTAGTGATTTTAGTAAGTACTATAATTGCAGGATTAAACTGGGGGTTTCAATCAATACTGGACTTATAAGCTTCTTGACAGTGCTTCTTTTATTTGCGGATTGGTGTGCACGGAGTATTGTCAGGCTCCCTTTAGAAGCATTTTACTCGACCAGCCCATTTCTTATATCAGCCATTTTAGTCTCTTGTGCAGAGGAATCGAGGAAGAAGACACAAGGATGGAAGGGAGTGAGTTCCAGAGAACACGTGAGGGACCTATTCTATTTTAAGAGATTAAAGATGGGGGAAATTCAGTCTTTTAATTGGATGCCACTTGTGAAAAAGTCATGTGACTTGCACATGTATAATTTTTATCCAAGTTAACAGCTAACTTAACAGTGGGGTGTAAAGTGTGAATAGTTTAAGGGAGTAAGTGTGCATTCTCATAGTTTAGGAGGTAAATGTAAAAGTGGGTATAGTTTAGAGGGGTAAAGTGTAATTTCCCCATCATTCTATCCTATCCAAACCATACTCTTTGTCACATTCTTAATTGACAAGTCCTTTGTTAGTAATTCTACAAGTTTTACTTTAGGTATTCCTACTTTTTTTGTCCTTCAACTTAAATCAACTCAGTTTTCCTCACTGCGTTAATCGCTCTCCTCTGTACCTTACCAAACCATCTCAAGCGACCCTCCCTTATCTTGTAATCATTAGGGGTCACCCGTCTTGTGAATTTATTTATTTCAAATCCTATCTTGTATTTCCACTTATCCATTTTAATGTTTTTATTTCAATTACACACATTTTATAAGCAAATTAGCTTCTTAATAAACCAAAATTCAGTACCATAAAGCAGAATTAGTCGTCAGTCATCTAAAATTTTCTTTTTAAATTAATTGGTATATTTTCAATCATACAATACTCCTACTGCGCTTCTCCATTCATCTACCATGCTCTTAACCTATAATTCATCATAATCTCTCCATCTTTATGAACAATTGATCCAAGATATCAAAAGCACACACTCTTTGGTATCTCTTGATCATCAAGTCTTACAATCACTTCATCTTTGTTTCTACTTTTATTAAACTTACATTCCATGGACTTTGTTTAACTCCTACTTAGCTGAAAGACCTCTCCAAATTTCTAACTTGACATTAATTCTAGGTATAGTTTCATCCACTAAAACTATATCATTTGCAAAAAGCATATAGCAAAGGACTTCATCTTGAACCAATCTACTAAGATCATCCCCTAACCAATTCAAAGAGATAGGCCAGAATGCTGATACTTGATGCAACTAACAACAAATTAGAGAGAGAGAGAGAGCCTGAGAGATTAAATGGTTCAGTTATTTAATTATCAAAAAAAAGGTTCATTTATTCTGTGTCAATGGTTAAAAGCCAATATTCATTAAGAAAATCATAAAGTTACCTCCCATATAATTGCTGATCGATCTTTTGATGATGAAGCGAGATATTTCCCATTATGTGAAAATTCCAAAAACCAAACTTCATCTCTATGTGCTTGCAGTACCTGTTAAATTCAACAAGCAAAATTTTCAAATTGATTCACCCAAGTAATTGGTGAAGAACTCATAACAGCAAACTTGCAGTCCATTTCAGGCACACAAGACAAAATCACAAATAGATTGCATAGGCAGCTTAAATTCAACAAGTCATATATGCCGATACTTATAAGTGTAACAATCACAGTGATGATGGCTGCAATGGCAATGCCCAGGTAGTGATGATTCACAATGGGGTTATGATTAACAACCTAACAAAGGAAATTAAAATTGACACAAACATGCAAGATAAGGGGTTAATATGATTTTATCAAGATAACAGTATCCAAAACAGAAAAGGATAATTATATTAGTATGCTGAAGAAAATTTGAAAACAATTAAAATCAAGGATGTTCAGTATTCCAAATATGAGCACAACTTAAAACTAAGGACATTCAGTCTCATAAAGGTTGCTGTAAGTATGTTGAAGGTCTCTCAAAAAAAACTGAGGACCTTTACTTACAGCAACCTTTTTGAGAGACTGCGGCTGACATTTCAGGTTTCATTCAAAAAGAAAAGAGAAATAAAGAATGTCATTGCTTACTAAATAATATCAATTTATTCAATTTTTTAGAAAAAAATTTGCAAATTAGCAATAAATTATACTTGTGTAATTTCCTCTGACTCCCATTCATGTTCCAGTATCTTCAAAATGGACCTTCACTACTAAAATTCAAAATCATTACATTATTTACTCTCATAAAAAAATATATATTATATAGCCAACAATTTAAATTGTTCTTATGTAAGTAACGATGCTGACAAAGTCAACTAAAATTTCATTTTCCAATATCTCATGCCATGTTGCTGGGCTAAGGAGGTGTCAAAATCCAACATGCCTCAGTGAATGTTATAGGCTCCTCTGCCATGACATTTTGTCAGACATGAAAAGCTACAGTAATAGCAGTTAGCTCCACACTAATGCAACACAGAAGTCATTAAAAAACTAACCTTCTCCAACCTACATACTAACATTTTAAAAATTAAAAAATACCAGCAATTCTGAATACAGGCAAGAACAGTTTTTATTCTAGAGATGCCACATGATATAGTTGGGGAAAACAAATCAAAAGTTCACTCATGTCTCCTGCCGCTTTTGATAAATAAACCATCTCAACAAATCAACAACTGCATTATCTTTCATATGCTCAACAAATAATGCCTAATAGTTAGATTGTTTATTGGCCAATGAAACATCCAAGGGAGTAAAAAATACACACACACTCATAGAAGCAAAGATCCACATATCCAGAGGCACTCTAACCTGTAATGTTTGAGAAGGAATCTGCCTTCTCCCACAATGATGATCCGAATACAAAGACAAATCACCATCCAGAGTGTTGTGAAACACACAATCATCTCGTTGCACATCAAGAGTTTGCTCAACTAGATGTTCTAACCTTTTTTCAGGTATCATGACTGCCGCAGGAAGTAACTTCTGTAGTTTCTCCAAAATCTTTGACCGTGACCTTGCAACATCAGTATCATGGCTGGAAAGCCCAAGAATTTCACTCCATGAAGGAGAGACAATGCAGGCAGTAAGCTCATGAACTTGGCTCACATTGACACAAAGAGGGACAATTTCATTCCTAAGAGTATCTAAAGCATCGGTCACTTCATCAATTCTCAGAAGTTCAAGGAACTTCTGCTCCAACATCAGGAAAGATGCTGATTTTACAGTTGTTTCATCTAAATCCCCAATTGTATGCAATGTGGCCACAGATTCATTCCATTTTCCATCCCTCACTTGCTGCATAAGCAAATTAACCACTGAAGTGTGCAATGGTATTCCTGATTCTTCCTCTAAAAGGGCCCCACTCTTATCATATCCAAGTGAATATAATGCTCTAGTTATAATTTTGATGAATTCGGATCTTTTGATGACTCCTTTTGAACCAACCGTTTCTTCATCCCCTTGGGAGGGTAGAGGCCTAGCCATCAAGTCTCCCAAAGAGCAAGCGGCAGACTGTGTAAGAAGTGAGTCTCCTGAAAAGCTATTTGAATCTCCCAAGGGAACTTTTGGTCGTTTCAACGGGGGTTCATTGTCATCTATACCTCCCATGAAATACTCAACTTAGCCCATATATATTCTACAAGTCATAAAGGAATGGATTTCAATAGGAGAAACATTTTACTCAGAAAAAATTTATTCTAAAAACTTCCGGAAAGAAATCTATCTTTTAAAAAGCAAGTGATGGAGAGAGTTTAATAAAATGCAAGCAGATGAAGGAAAACGAATGCAATGATTTGGTTGAATATGGTTATTAACAAATATCTTCCAAAAGGGGAAAAAATATTGAGAATAATAATAATAATAATAATAAGAAAGCAACAAGATCAGAAGCAATATTCATCTTTCACAGGTCACAACTGAATGCAATCAGAAGCACAAAGCCAAACAATCCTTGCAGACTACCTCAAGGAGTCAACTGTCATTATTTCAACACAGTGTCTTCTTTCACAAAATTGAAAGGCTTCACTTTGACAAAATTAAAGGCTTATCCAGCTAACCTAGAAAATTTATAAATGAAAAATTCTACCATTTCCATCATCATCATGAATAAAATTTTTTTTTTATTTTTTTATTTTAAAAAAGATAAAATGAATTGGCAAGTAAAATGCAGTCTTAGAAATAGGAAATGCAATCACCTATTATTATTATATAATATAAAAGTGTTTTGTTATGGTGAGAGTATATTAATCAAAAAAAGAGCTTTAGATATAAGTATAAATTCCCATCAAATTGAAAAGCACCACCAACCCTCCAGTTTCCTAATCCAAACAAGAGGGAGTGAAAGTTGTACACTTAGTGAATAATTTTCACAAGTAACTTAAAAAAGAAGAAGATGATTTTGGTCCCACCTTTTCTGGCATGAAAAAAGAAAAAGAAAAGAAGATTATGAAGAAAACGAAATACACTATATGCAAATTGAATGGGCATAAGAAGATAAAATGCTAAGAGAACAGAACATAAGTACATAGAAGAGTTGTTAACAATTGAAACGAGTGCAGCAAGAATCAAATCAAACACATCCAGTAACGATGAAGATTAAGAGTAGAAGTTAAAAATAAAAATAATAAAAACAAGGTGGAAGATTTCTCACCTAGAAAACAAATTTGTGATGGATAACAATTAGAGATTCCTCCAAGAAGAAGAAAGAAATGTAAAGTGAAAATAGAATGGCGTACGGAGAAAGAGAAGGAAGAGGCAGCAGTTGTACATTAATTAAAGAAGGTTGGAACTTGGAAGACCAAAAGCACCACCGAAAGTCATGCCTAGAGAAGAGTGACATGTGTGTGTATATATATATATATATATATACATAGAGAGAGAGTAGTAGATATGGATGAAATGTTATATTATTTATTTATATTATAATAATAAAAATAAAATCTAATAAGTGAATTAGTATCTTTTAATTTTTGGCTTTTTTTTTTTTTTTTTCANATATTGTGAACAATTTAAACCTAAGGCTTGTCACGCTTATAGTTAAGTTTTGTTATTACAAATCAAAGTTCACATACCCTGGTCATTTCTCATCATACCATTATTTTTGTCATTTAATCCAGTACAAATGCATAATAGTACTGCATTTATCCCCAGCCATATCTTCCTCATCATCTGGTCCTTATGGGTATGCTTCAGTGGATCTCCATTGAGAAAAATTCACATTCCGATGTGAAATCACAAATATACGGTACAATGTCGGGCATCTTTTTATCCATGCCAGTATAAATCATTGTTTTGCTTTGTAACAACAAAAGTTACTTTTATTCACAAAGAGGATTCAATCATTTCTGATTCCTAAGCAAAAATTTAGGTGTAGCAGGGGAAAAACATATATTCTCTAGAGCTCAGGTTTTGGACTTCTTGGCCCATAGAGGAGGCCTGATTTTGTACTCTTCCGTTGGCTTTTCCTCTTTCTTGACTTCATCCTCTTCTAGAATGTCCTTGGAGAAGGCATCGGGGTAAGCTTTAATACATTTCTGCAAAGCCACAAATGGGTGCACACAGTCTGAGCCCTTCAAAGAAAAAAAACGTAACAGGTTAGCCGCCTTCAAAAGTTGAGAGATTCTTTTAAAAATAATAAAAACTTGATAGAACGCTATCAAATTCAGTCTGATCCTACAAACACCATGCTCTGGTGATGGAAGACTCGATGGTACCTAACTTCCCAAGCATCCAGCTTAAAATTTTCCTGGCCATCAACCTTGTAAGCGCAGATTGACAGCATCAAGTTATGTAAATAGCAGAAATGCCAACAAACTACAAATATATGAGCCCTCAAATCCAACAATGTGCCATTTGGTAGCTGGGATGATGAGAGACGTGAAAATTCAATCAACATCTTAATTAGTATTTAAAAAATTAAGAAAACACTCCTAAATCCTAATATGTTCTCCTATCTCCACAGTAGCCAAATGATCATTGAAGTAACCAAAAAGAAACAGGATCTAAATATGTATGATTTACTGCCAGCTTTTCAGAACTGCAGTATTTCCTACATAAAAGAACGTAGTATGTTTTATTTTGACAGCATCAATTTCGATGCAATACATTTTTTCAGGTGTTATTTTCCTTCCCCCATCCCTAACTTTTCCTTATCATATTTAAAGTGCCATACTAAGTTTTATGACATAAAGTATAGGGAGTAAAAATATGGAAAATGTTCGTTTTTAGATCCCTTAAACACAAATTGTTTACCCTAGTTATTTAGCAAAGTGATTACTTAAATAAATTATTCAGTTCTAGGTTAACACATTTAATTCATATCATGTAAATAATGCAAAAATATAAAGAACACAACGATATGATAACCCAGGAAAACTTAACCGGTAAAAAACCTGAAGAGGATTTAACCTAACTATCCTCAAGGTAAAAATAGATCCATTATAAAAGAATTGAAGTTTGTACAATAAGACTTAGACCACTAATATCCTATTACTAGTTCGAGTAGAAAACTTATTACCACGACCACGTGACAGCTCCAAGTCCATGGACTACTTTCCTTGATCCACAAGTTCACCTACTTGTGACTTTGAAACTTTACTCAAAGGTTTAAGATTTTTTTAAAGTTTTTTATGCAGCAACTGAAGCAACCATCAAATTCTTGATGTGAATCTTGATCTTGATAGCTCAATGTGTGTGTATGAAGGTAAACACCTCTAAATCTCATAAAAGATTCAACACACAACTCAATAAAGACTCTAGAGAGCTGCTAATCCTTAATGGGCTTGAACTGCTATTTAGGTCGACTTAAAATTCTGCAGACTCGTGTTTTGATCGGTCGAGCCTGTTTTTCAATCGATCGAACTAGGCAGTTTCTAAACTCTTCTTTCTATAACTTGTATATTCTTGAATTTTGACTTGTATCATCTTGAGCATTGTCTAATAATACCTATAGACTCTAGGATTTATATCTAGACAAGTTTGTATTCACGATTTGCTAATTATTCTAAACTTTTAAAACCTAACAAAAAAGGTATACAGGAATAATTATTTGCATGTAAGAGATCCAACATCAGCACAAAGTAGAGACAATCACATGTGTTAGGTCAAAACTACCTTTTCCTCAGTCGTACTCTTGAGGAAGCAAAGGAATGCCTCTGAAAATTGAAATCCACATTGACCATTTCGTAAGTCAGCTATGCAAGGGCATTCTAAAGCTTTCTGAGCCTTTGCCTCGAGAGACTGAAAAATGGAAATTTCAATTTAATTATTCACTTTTTAAATGGAGTAAGTTCAAATCTTTAAAATGAACCAACCTCATTCTCATCATTGCCATATGCAGCAGCTTCTGTAAATGCAAAACAAGACAGGATTGTCAGAAATTGCACCAATTTCTAAATATAATTATCCAACAAGGTATACAAGAATGAAGACAACAGCATTTCTATAACATATGCATTATGTGGTACAAATTCTTTTGGATTTTTTTTTTTTGGGGGGGGGGGGGGGGTGTGGAAAGAGAGTTTATATATGTTTATTATTAAAATTAATGTGACTTAATTATATCCCAGTATTCTGGGACTCAGCATAACCAAAAAATTGTGTGCTTAAGTCTTTTAAATAAGATACCACCAAAAGTTGTAAAATAATGCAAACCTTGGCTTCCTGAAACAAAATAAGTGTCTTGAAATTATAAATTAAAGTTTGTTATTCTTAGTTTACTGTTTTCTTGTTCTCTTCTACTTTCATAAATGCCTCTTGTCATTTTTTGTATCCTAGTCTGAATTCTGAAGAGCCCCAATTTAAGTCTTCCATGCTACATGTCAAATGACAAGGTAGGATTGTAAGTGTTATACATATATCAGTAGAAAATTGGGTTGGCTGATCCTTTTCTGCACATGTTTAGAAGAAAGAAGCACCAACTTGACATGATTTCATACAGACACTGACACTACACAGGTACAGCTACTTCATTTTGGTAACAAATAAAAGAAGAAAATATTAACAATAGAATAAATCAACGGCATCCCAAAATCCTAATTAACTTTTTTGGGGGGTTGGATTAATGATAACGAGTCTTACAGTTGATTAATTATAGGAGTATGCTGATATCTAAATTAAAACACACGTAATATTGTATACCATAAAAATTATAATTAAAAAAGCAACTAATGATAACCCTTGTTCACCTCCACAACATTTAAAACTACTGCTATAAAAGATCTACAAGCAATTCCTTTAAAAAAAAAAAAAAGACGAAAACAATTAAAAGAAAGGCATGAAAATGAAACCCATAATTGGATTCCCGTGAGATATGAAATGAGAAATAAGGCGTACAAAGACAGAGTTATGTACTATATATATAGAAAGAGGCAGAGGGGTGTTGGAGAAATAGATTAAGAGTTATGTACCAGCAATAAGGGAGTCCAAGTTTATGGAGGAAGTAGCAGCAGCAGCAGCGTGAGAATCCGATTGTGGTGTTACTGCAGGGGATAACTGCTCTCCTAAACTATCTACCGCCGCCGCCGCCGCCTCGCTCTGCACTTGACCCATCCTATTCCTATTACTATTCCTGCCTTTGTCGCACAAAACCAAAAATATGAAATTTAGTTATTCAAGCAGGCTGCTTCACCTTAATTTCCAAGAAATTTCATGACGGCGCACGCGCAAGTTCAAGTTCAACACACACCATTAAAAAATCTAAAGAGCCACTGGCACTGGGCCATCATGTTTAGCAGCCCTACTAAATATTACTTTTGTCTGTTTCTTTCCCCTTTTTCCCTCCTTAATATTATTTATTATAAGCTCTTGGAGAGGAGAAGTGAAGGAGACCTAATTCTGTTTGTTGTTTGTTTTTGCCGTAATGTTTTCAAGAAAATTAGTTATTTTTAAAAAATTATTTCCTGCAAAATTTTCTTATTTTCTTATATTTAGTAGTAACTTTAAATTAGATGAAAAATAATCCCTTAATTACCCTTATTTAGCTTAAGAGATAGAGTTATTTTCCAAAATAATTTGATAGAAAACAATTTCTAAAAATAAGTCACAATTTTTTGTTGATCAAAAATAATTTTCTTTTAACTCATTTTTTCTGATGCTATCATTATACAAAGTTTTCTACCGAAACAAAATTATCCTAATTTTATTTTTAGGTAACTACTACACTCTACACTTATCTCATCATACAGGACCTACACATTAATAAACTACTGGTGTTAGTTACAATATACCAAGGCATCTAACCAATCTATATCTTGATTTTAAGGCACCTAACCACAATATAAGCTTTATCTCACCCCTCCTTCTACTCAATTTTTGCATGTTAAATAAATAAATCAATCAAGGAAGAAAAGTTCACAACTGTAACTAACCTGAATTTTTTTTTTTACAACAGTTAATACTAATAGCCAGCATGAATCGAATACAATCTGGAACTCCAATAAATTGCCCAACAGGAAGAAAAATAAATAAATAAATTCTCCCTCTTTTCATATCCACAACCATCTTCCAACAGCAAGCAATTGTTATTGTCAAATGCAGAGCTTAATGGGGGGTTTTCATTCACTCCACACACTGAATAAGTTAACTGCCGATATTTTGGAAGTTAAAATCATTCAATCAACATCATAAAACCAAAAATGGCTTCCAAAGTTTAGCCAAGCATTAATTGGCAACCAAGCATGATGTGTAACAACATACTAATTCTTTGCAATACTACTCTTTCCGAATGAACTATAACTTACAGACTGACTAACAATACAAATTCTTGTCCTGTACAAACTCCAAATCATAAGTGAAGAGCAATGACACATCCTCAGTCAAACATTATCTGGCCAAAACTCCCTATAAAAAGCCCGCTCAAATTCCTTTTCTTGCAATTGTTTTTCCAACTCCTGCATCTTCCTTATCCTTTTTGAAAGTGTCTTGCATTTCTTGGAAGGCAAACGATCCTGGATTCACAATGATACAAGGATTGTTAGACAGAAGATTTGAGAAAATATGATCGTTTGAGACAATCAGAATAAACACGTATTGAGTGAGGTCAGGAAGTTGGAAGCTGTACAGTTCACTAGTTGATGAATCCAATTAGGCCTTACAATAACCTAACATTCATTCTTGGGCAAACACCACATGTGGTCCTTACAATTTGACAAATTTTCTAATTCCATCCCTATATTTTCATAAGGAACAGTTTGGTCCTTAAATAATGCAAAATGATCCAATTTGATCCATCGAGACATGCATTTATTATCTGATTGGACAAATTTACAATAAATAAAATAGATGGAAAGTCTTTTTTATGAGTAGTAAAAAATTTATTAATAAAATAGATTACTTCATAACATTTTTTTTATATGTCAATAGTTGGAGGTGGGAGATTTGAATCCTGGATGTCTTCGTTGGAAACACTAGGTGGTGCCAGTAGATCTACCAGACTCTTGGCAATGATGAGCACTCCATAACTTAAAACAATTACAAAAATATATACAAAATAAAAGTCTTCATGGCCTGAAAATTATATCTGAGCAGCTCAAGTGAAGTTAAAGTGCCATGTGGCCACCATGATGGCTCACTGTTGCCATTATGCATTGACTCTATCAAAAACAGCTAAAAACAAAGAAAATATATTTTAAGTATATTAAACCCTTTTTTTTCTTTTTATATCACTGTATTTCCCCACATTTTCTCATTAGCCAAAAATGGAATATAGACAATATTTCAGCAAATTCAAGTTCAAAAAGTGAAAAATTACAAATTTTAAGGAAGAAATTGGATCATTTTACATAATTTAAGGACCAAATTGCTACTTTTGAAACTCTAGGAATGAAATTTAAAAATTGAGGAATGTGAGAAAACCAAATGTAGTGTTTTCTGCCTTCCATTCTTTGTAAAATCTCGCCTCCATGTAAATCTTAATTATTGATTCAACTAGCAACTGTATCAGCACCATGGCAAATTATACCATGAAAAACCTGCTTTTTATTCATTTATTTTCACTTTTTGAAAAATTCAATAAGTTATTTTTTATTTTGCTACCATTATTCTCCCATGGTTGACAAATAAATCCAATGACAACAAAAATCCTCAGCTACCCTTCCCTCCATTCTTAGAACTTCTTATAAAATTTAGGTAGTGCATTCATTTAATTACTACATCTATATAAGTGTTCTATGGGGGTTTGCTTGTCCTGCAAAACCACACACCAACCGCACCCCCCCCCCCCCCACCCAAAAAAACAGAAGAGAAAAAGATGATGATGAAAAAGAAGAAGAAGGAAAGAAATATAATTTTAGATTATTCAAATAAAGCAACTCACCTGATCATTTTTCTCATTAGATGCAGCAGTGTCATGAGGCTTCTTGGCAGTCTTCTTTACTTTATCTGCTCCAAGGCCTCGTTTATTATTCTTCAAACATGCTTGTACAGGCTCCAACCTACCCTGTTTATATGATAAAACAAAATAATTAGATTTTGCATCCATATAACTTGCCATTATGGTAAACAGGCTCGGCACTGAAATAAAATGACAGTTCCAGAGTTTACATATTACTGTGTTCCACATGGCTTTGGATCACCAACCCAATATATGAAGTAATTTACCCCACCAACAATTTAAAATATAGGAAAGAAGACCAGCACTGAATGTGTAACTATGATATAAGCAAAGTCATACTTGTTATCATTTCATAGCAGCCAAAAATCATAGGGAACCTTGAACATGTCTAAGCCGAGCAACTAACATGTCAACAAGAATACAACATAAGGTTTCTCTTCATGACCTATGGAAAGAACTCCCTGGTGATCCCTAGCTTGCAGCATGTCTGGTCATTAACACCTTGTGCAACTGTCATCAGTGTTAAATAACCTTATAACACCAGTAGTAAATAATAAATACTAAAAAACATCATAACCCACTCCCACAAGCATATCAAGTATTTCTTGACTGGAATTGGGAAACTACAGGTGAATTTTTTTTTTTCTTCATTTGTGAGTTACATGCACACCCAGAAGTATTGAAACCACAACCTACCTTATAAATTAGTCAATTCTTTTCTGATTGACTTTAGACCTACTATGGACTGGGTTTTTAGTTCCAAAAACAAGTGCAGTGTTTGCTGTATCTTGTATTCAACCTAAGTCCTCCAACAAAGCAACCTTGTAGAGTCTGCAATCAAACATTTACTTCTCAGCTTTAAAACCCAATGATCCCTTGCTTAAAAACCATAACGCAACCTACCTTATATTAGCTTTCGAATCCACAAAACCAGATATTCCAATTTTACTATCATCCGTAATTCCTCACCAGCTTGAAGTTTGCCTCTTTCTTGCTTATTTTAAACCCCGAACCAACCCCTACATTTGCACCATAATTAAACCTTAATCCAACTGATTTTCTTGATATCTCCTGCGGCAAAACCCTAACAAATGCAACCCCAGTTCCCTACAACTAAACTGCAGCCATGCTGTTGCTTCTAGCAACCTAAAATCTGCTAAAATTCAATGAAATCAATTTGGTCTTACTTAAATCACAAAGAGGGTTGAGTGTTTTGGGTTTGGGGCCTCTTTCATGGTCCAGAATAAAGTTTACAAATCTAAATGTGTATACAGTGCAATAAACCAAACTGGTATAGGTAGGATTAGCAATTTAGAATCTAAAAACATCGATCTAGTTGACTTGCATATTAAGAAACCAAAGCAAGTAAGTATCATCCAAAATTATTAATAAACATATTGAAATCCTAGTTTGTGGCAAAAGATTTCAAAAACTGCCAAGCGAAACAATTATATATTATAGTCATTAGATTATTAAAGAATAAAAAGAAAAAAGAAAGGAAGGAATGAATGCAAAAAAAAACAAATAAATAAAAGATTGATAGGAAAAGAAAAGGAACCTGCTGGGACGCACCAAGACCGGTACCTTCTTTCCAACCGTGCTTCTTCAAAAGCTGAAAAAAAAAATCCAAAAATTTAAAAAAATCAAAAGAAGTAATTAACCGGGAAAGGGACGATAATGAGATAGGGAGAGAGACGAACCTGAAAACCAATGTTGGATGAATCTATGGCTACGGCTGAACAATTATTTGAAGAAGAGGAAGACGATACCTCATCTCCCATGGCTATGGCTTCCTCTTTTCAGTAATAAAGTTTTCTCTGGAACCCAATCCAATCCAACCCAACCGCAGTGTCTGCTTCTGGCTGTTTGGGAACGGACACCCAACTAATTTAATTAAAACGTTCTCCTATATATTTTTTTAATAAAGGTTAATATTGAGCGGGTGCTCGGCACCCCATTTTTTTTATATAAGTTAATATAATTTGGATCAATTCTAATTTGAAATTACTGCACTTTTTAATTACAAACGCATAATATTTATCACATTCTTAAATATTTTGTAATTGAAAAATAATAATTTCAAAATATAATGAATTTTTACAAAAATAAAAGATGCTAGTATATACGTGTGTATTATTAGGATGAGTGACTCACTGTTGTTGAGAAAATTTGACAAAATATAACATACCCTCATCAAGTCGATCTCTTGTTATGCGAGAATCCCTAAATAGTAATGACAATAGATAATAGCGTAAAACAAATAGATTTCAATAAGGTCAGTAGCAAAAAGAAAATTAAAATAATTGGATCAAAACACTCACCACCATTGTAGTCTAGTGGTCATTAATCTAATGAATGGAAATATGGATGGCCAAATTTCTGTCAAAAGTGAAGATCTATCTTCTTTTTCTTTTCGTAATTTTTTTTTTATTTTTTGGAGAAGAAAACTAAAGACCTAATAGGGCAGTTTTGAATGTGGGTGGCTTTAGCAAGAACTTTGTGTGGGGAGTGGGTTCTTGTTTTTTAGCCTAGGTGGGAGTTAGAGATAGAAACAGGTCTTTTGAAATTTGTAATTGCACTTGTTGGCTTATTTTGTAGGCATTTTAACTTCATCTTTTTTTTACTTGTTTTTTTATTTAAAAAAAAAAAAAACAGTAAATGTATAGTTGTTGTTAGTCTCTCAAAAACTACAATTTTGATTTTCTTTTTTACTTTCTTTAATTACAAATTTATTTTAAAAAATTATTATCAAACTTTCATTACACAAAAAATTTATACACAAAACCAACCAAACCCATAAGATCTAAACTCCCATGAGTGAGTGAGTGATAGGGAAATTTTGACTTCCTTTCCTAGCTTTCTAATCCCTCTTAACTAATCCATATTGTTATAAATCATTAAAACGGCTGGAGTTCTTACAATAACAACTGCAATTAATAAATAAAAATTCATATGATTTTTTCAATTTGAANCAGAAAAACAAATTCAATTATTGTAAAATTTAAACATGAAAAAGCATTCAGATTTGATGTTTAAATTTAGAAAACACGATTTCACTAGGTGTTTTACGAGGAAACAGTGAACAATTTTTTTAAATAGTGAACAGAAAATAATTTACACAAAAAAGAGAGTGAACAATTTTTTAAATAATGTTGAATAGAAAATAATTTTATGTAGAATGCTAGAAATAGTTTATGTAGAAAACAGTGAACAATTTTTATAAGAAAACAGTAAAGATGGTGTGCAGAGAGCAAATTTTATTAATGTAGAAACAGATTTTATCAATGCAAAAAAAAAGATGATCTGTACATCTAATGTAATTAATTTTCCATTAAGTTTACTCAATTTGGTATGCTTTTCAATTTTCATTTGAATTTTCATGATTTTACACACTCAACGAATTTAAATTTTTCAACATATTCGTACTATCTGTACCTTTAATGTACACAATTTTTCCTTGAGTTTTCACAGTTTTGTACATTCAATGAATTCAAATTTTTAAACAAATTCATATGATCTATACATCTAACGTACATACTTTTCCTTTGAATTTTTATTATTTTGTACTTTCAACGAAATCAAATTTCTCAACAAGTCTAGACTATCTGTACATCTTATGTACACATTGACGATTTGCTAAGTTCATTGATTTTTCATTGATTTTTCTCGAATTTCTACATTCAACTAATTCAAATTTTTTGAGGCATTTACCATTAGGTGATTTATTGTTAGGAACAGAGTAATTGAATAGTTGAATTAGGAAAGAATAGAAGAAGATGAATATAGGAATAGAGAGAATTAGAGAGAATTGAGAGTAGAATTGAGAAATTGGAATTAGAAATTCAGTTATGTCCCTAACTATCTTCATCCTAGCCTTTTAACACTCTCTCCTAACCTTGCTCTCTAACTGCCTAACTGCCAAGCCAGCTGTCAACCAGCTGCCAACATTCTAACAACTAACCGTTATTCAACTAACTCTTATTTGGGTACAACCATCACCTCACCAGCACTTCACATACAGCCATACACGTTTAGTTATGCATCAACATACTCCAAGCTAACCATCACCCTTCCCATCTCCTAATCACATCCTTACACTACATCATTACCTATCCTAACATTTATACAAATCATTCATTTTTCTTTCATGGNAATCCAAAATATTTCCCAGCCTTTCCTTTTTAGTATACATGCACAATAACTTATTGCTTATTGAATGTGAATTTGTTGCATATTCAAACTCTGAGACTGGTGGTGGGTAATTCTCTTTCCTAAGCACCCTTTTATTTTTTATTTTTTATGTAAAGAATATTTTTTGGGATTTATATACAATTTTTTTCGTAAATTAAGCTGTTTTTTAATATTTAAGCTGCAAGCCTTCTAGTGCGGCTGGTTTTCCATGGGAAGCTATTAGTGTAAATTGATTTGTTACAGGTTTGAACAGATTTGCTAGTCATTTTGAAAATGGTTTCTTTTCGGACCAGGAAGAGTAAATGATTGTTATTTTCAATGAACGGCTGCATTAAGGACTGCTGTTTTTAATGATCTATAGTGACTATCTGTTGTTTACAGTAGATGTAAACAATGAGACATTTTGGACAAACCAGGCGGTATAGAAAGATAGTTAGTTCATTTACAAATGAGGCACTTAATGAGTGGCAGTCCTGTTATCCCCTCAATGATCTCTATACCATAATGAGAAAATCTCTTACTTTTTATAGGAGAGGGATTAAAGGCAATAAATGGTGTGGAACATGCATTATTATATACTCTGCATCACAATTGCACCCATCAATTGTTTGGCCAAGGCATGATGTAAGGGAATTATTTGATATTTTAGGACTAATACTTTTATTCTCTTACATGAATTATGGGCATACCATGAAATTTACATGTGTGATCTGTTGTTATATGAAACTTACATGTGAGATCTTTTATCTGATAGGAGGGAGTATTACTCCAAGTTACTGTGTTCTGTTGAATTTTGAAGTGGAGATTTTCTATCCAACTTTGGCAGACTACTTGCTCTTGATTCATCAAATCAGAATAGCAGACGCTTTTATATGATGCTTCAGGTGAACTATTCAACTATTCTTTAGATTTTTTGCCATCTAGTTTCAATGCAATTTTTTTTTGTCAAATTCCTTGTAGCTTCAAATATGTAATTATATTATATTCTCCCATCATAAGACCTTCATGACACATCTACACCCCCTTTTAATTTTTTTTTTTTTTTTTTTTTTGGTGCATAAATTGAATGTTATCATCATTGCTTTTGAGAAGAAATGCATAACTGAGGAATGAGATTTCCTAAATTAGTTATTGCAGGAGTGTGGTTGTAGTTGGTGGAAAGTAAGGAGATAAACCAAGTTCTACCCTTTGGTGCAATCAGTGCATATGATGGGTATAAATGTATAATATTCCTTGAAAATTAGTGGGATGTCAACCTTCCAAGTTGTAGTTTTAGATGAAAGTTATAAGCTACATACAAATTAATTCTAAGTGGAAGATCAAGCTACACTGAATCCCTTTATATTTAATTATTCACTCATATAATTTTTAGTGACTACAAGAACTACCAACTTATGAACTTCATCCTATGGGCTAAGTGGGATGCGTTCAATTTGCAAAACTTGGGAAAGGAGTGATATTACATCGATCTAGACACTATATCCATGATCCATTAGGTCTTTCTAAATTCAAATATATTCTTTCTGCCAAAGTTGCGATATTGAAATTTCACGGAAAGGTTTCACCAATGTTGCTTTGTGAGAAATAAATTCTCGAGACACACTTTCCATGGTTGGTTGGGACTTTGGGTTGGAATGTAAGCATGCAAATGCTATTGTTGCAACAAGGGCAATATCTTGTACATCCCCGTTTATCTGTTGGAGGCGAGAGGCGTGGATCCAAGACATCCTTTAGCTTTACATCTTGATTGGATGAAGATGGTGATAATGACGAGAGGAGCTCTCCTGGATGCATTCCCATTATTGTTTCTAGTGCCACTACCCCAAAGCTATAGGCATCACCTTTTTCTGCCATGACCATAGTATAGGAAAATCCTGCAAAAATAAATAAATAAATAAATAAATAACGCCCTTAGTACATATTTGTTTTATATTTTCTTATTAGCATGTTATTCAAGTCTAAACAATAAAAGTGTCAGGAAGAAGTATGAAATATTAAAGTGATGAAGAGAGTATGAAATATTAAAGTGATGAAAAGGTAGAAGAGGCTTGAAGTGTTCACCTGGAGCAACATATCCATATGTGCGTGCAAGTATAGTTTCATGGGACGAATTGGGATTCAGAGGTCTTGCTATACCAAAGTCAGAGACAAATGCCTCAAATTCCAAATTCAATAGAATGTTGCCGCTTGATATATCCCGATGAACAATTGGTGGGTTGAAATTGTGATGTGAGTAATATAAAGCAATTACCTTATATGTCAAGACAGAAGTTTGTTCTGCTGGGTGTTTGAGAAGTCCAACAGTAAGGCTTTACTATGGGGGGAGTACGTAGTTTCTTTATTGAGTCCAAGTTCTTTCAATTAATTTTAGAGGAAGGGGGACGCTTTTTCTTGTTACGGATTTATGAGAGGGGCAAATTCTTTATGAGATCAGTTTTCATGGGCAAGTATGCTGTCCATTGGCTGATGAAGAGTATTGAAGAACTTGTTATAGGGGAGAGCTCCAAACAGTTCTTTCTCTTCAGAGAAGGTGGCACTGCTCTTACTCTCCATAGGAGCTCCAACTTTTCAGGTCAGTTCTTGCTATTGACCGAGCTCAAGGCTGCTGGGTCTAGGAGATCAATCATTATCCCTGAAGGTAAAGAGAAAATTGGCTGGAGGGCTTTTGGTCTTGAACTTAGAAAGCTGTTGAATCCATCACACTATGCAGGGGGTGGATATGGTCCTCCAAAATTTATTCCTCAGGTGCGGAGGAATAATTTGGAGGCACTAAACTCTAGAACCTTTGTTGAAGTGGTGCAAGGCTCTCATGAAAGATTGGTTGAAAGAAAGCAACTAAAGCAGCTTGGTTTCACAGCCAAGGGGAAGTTGACACAGTTAGAAGAGAAGGATAAGGGGGTGAAACCGAGATTTAAAGAGGCCAAAGTGGGAGATTTTCCGGTGGGCAAGTCTGATCTGGTGGAGGTGGTGGAAGGGGACAGGAGGGTGCAGAGCATTAATGAGGAGGAAGGGGTAGGTGAGCAATACCTGGCAGACTCCAAGATAAGCTGCCCAAACTTCAGTTTGAATTTAAAAGCTGATTATAAGGGGAAGAAGAGTGTTGCTAGAAGACTTTGCTGGATAGGTAGTGGTCTTATCGTGGAGGTTGACGTGACAGGAAGCAGACGGGTTTTCTGGGATAGAAAGAAAGGGAGAGATACGCTGCTCAGAAGGAAATCAGGGGCAGAGGATAGGGTTTGTTCTGCTCCAAAGACCCTTCAATGGGTTGCACGTGGGTTTAAAAAGACTGATATTTTGTATGGCTTGGGCCTGGGTTCAAGCCCATTGCTGACTGAGACTAAAAAGGCTGAAAATCTCCATAGTCTGGGCCTGGGCTCAAGCCCATTGCTGACAGAGTCACAAATGGCCCCTTCAAGCTCTTTTTTATCGGGCCCAAGCTCCTTTGAAGTGGGGGAGAGCTCTGTTAAGGGCGATGGAGGTTCAACCCAGGAGGCGAGACCCATGGTTCCTCCCCAACCCTTCGCCCTTCAGCCAGAGGAGTCGGACTGGAGCGCCGGGCCTCCGAGGATGGCCGACGGTTCTTCCTCCACCGGTCTTAGCTCCGACGAGCTCACGGTGACTCCGGGTAAGTCCGTTATGGTGTTTTCGAGGCCATCGGTTGAGCTCCTCCTTTCTGGCTTTTTCTGGAGCCTTTCGAGGGCTGGGATGGTGGCTTTGGATGTCAATGATGGGGTCAAAGGGGGCTGGGACAGCCGTGACAACCTCAGGCCACCTGATGTCATGGAGCTGGATTTGCCCAGCCTAGAGGAGATACCCACGAAGGCTGTGTGTGTTGTTCCTGGGGAGAGTGCTTTGGAGGTGGGAGATTTGAGTCACTTGGAGATGGGCTTGGGTGGAGAGGATAGTCTTGCAATTCCTTTGATGTCTATTACCCCTTTTGTGTTACCAGTGTCAGCGGAGTTGAATTGTGATAATGAGGCACTGGAGTTTGGTAATACATTGGATATTTCTAGTTGGGTGAAGAATAGACTTCCTGGTTTTAGTAAACTGGTGGGGCTGCCTCTAAGTCGACATGAGAATTTATGTATTGCTTTGCTGCAAAAGATCGAGAAGGAGACGGAGGAAGCCAAAGTGCTAAACAGGAAAGTCACAGTTCCTAGAAAAGCTGCTAATAACAAGGAAAAAGGGATGAGAGAGCTGAGGAATTTACATTCTTCGGTTAATTATGATGGTAGGTAGTGTGTAGGCTGCCGATCAAGTTTATCAGTTGGGTTCCTTTGGTCTTTATGAATTTAAAAATTCTCTCCTGGAATGTTAGGGGTCTGAATGACTGTCGGAAACGCTTGATTGTGAAAAATTTATTGCGTGAGTGGAAGTGTGATGTTATTTGTCTTCAAGAGACTAAGCTCACTGGTTTGGACAGACAAATGGTTGGCAGTCTGTGGAGTTGTCCTTATGTGGACTGGGTGGCTTTAGATGCTGTCCATACGGCAGGCGGGGTTTTGATGATGTGGGATAGGAGGGTCTTAGAGAGGCTGGAGATTCTAGTGGGTTCTTTTTCTGTGTCTGTGCGGTGGAAAGGGGTGGGGGATGGCTTCAGCTGGGCGTGTACAGGGGTTTATGGCCCAACGGATAACAACGCGAGGGGGCTAATGTGGGACGAGTTGGTTGGCATTCAGCAGTATTGGAACGTCCCATGGTGTTGCATCGGGGACTTTAATATTGTTCGCTTTCC